>NW_025729167.1:300000-578423 GCF_021461385.2 Schistocerca piceifrons | reverse complement strand
CGCAATGCTGTGATTGCATTTTTCGACTCATTTTTATAAACATCGTTAGCTCCAGCAATAATTACACAAACATAATTTGGTTGAGGGCTTAGATCTTCAATTATTTGCTGGAAAGGAGCTCGGGGTTTTACTGTGGCAGTAATGGAAAATTTAGATTGCATATTCATAAGAATAGTGGCTAAATCTCGTCCATGGCTGTCTGCAAAGATTCAAAACTTTTGGTTTTGTCTCGTCTTCTCTCAGTAATTTCATTTGTCGGTGTTTCTCTTGTGCAATGGGCGCAAACGAGTTTTTCGTAACTATAGCAGATATTGGAGAACTTTGAATTTCAGTAACGGTTTCTTTGAGAGTGTTGTAGTTTTCACATTGTACATTTTTCACAAAAGGATTAAAATCAACATTCAAAGAATTAATTAACGATTCGATGTCATTCATATATTTTTTAGGTATTGCGAGTTCTTCTTTCAGCACATCAGAGATGAGTTCTTCAGTACCAGCGTTATACATCTTGACTGCACTTTTTCGACCACTGCACTGAACAAAGCCACATACACAATTCGGATTTATCACTTTTCTGTTCTTCATACATGATAGATGGATCCATATATGTGAGAAAGAGCACAAACGGATATCGAAGGGGGGGGGGGGGGGGGAGGAAGATAAAGGTGTAAATAATATTTACAAAAACTTCTCTGTGGACAGCTGTCATAAGTATCTTAGAAAATGGAAATTGGTTTAGATGTTATGAAACAAACAAGTACAGATTAGGCATATAGTGTATTTGCATTGATTTCTATGATGAACTTTGAGATGTGTTTTCCAAAGAAACTGACCGGAATCAAGTCTAGTGGACACATAAAGTAAAGTTCTTGGATGGACTCTTGGCATTAAGAAATCATGTGAAAACATGAAAAAACTGAACTCAGAGTTGAGGGTGTGTGCAGATACTGATTTTATAGAATATGTAAAAAGGTATAGGAAAATATGCTGCAGAGTAATTGCAAATGCAAAGTTACTAAGTAATGATTTGGAAATAAAACAGTCCAGAAATAAACCTAAAATAGCATGGGGAAATTGTGGAGAAAAGAAACCAGGGTACCTATCAAAGATAAGGAAATTATTCTAAAAGAGGAGGAGAATAAAATGGTAGATAAATATACCATGTCTAATTATATAAATAATTACTTTTTAAATGTACCCCAGACATTAAGCAGGAATTTTGGGGAGCAGATTAAGATGGAAGCACCCAAGGCAGCCAGCAGTATGATGGCAGTTCCAACAAATGAAAAGGAAGTTTTAAAAGTGATTAAAAGTCTCAAGTCCAAGCAAGATGTCAGCTGGAGTAGATGAGGTGCCAATAATACTAGTAAAGAAAATCGCTAATCAAGTAGCGAAAACCATTGGCGCACATAGCAAAACTTGTCAATGGCTGAGGGTGTGTTTCCACAGAAAAAGAAAAATTTCTAAAGTTGTTCCCCTGTTGAAAAAGGGTGATAAGCTTTAAAATAGAAAACTACAGACCTGTCTCACTTCTCCCAACTTTCTCTAAGGTTTTAGAGATATTAATGAAATACAGAGCCACGTGTTATCTTAATGTCCACAATATGATAAACAGTAATCAGCATGGATTTCAAGCTGGGAGAAGTACCGAAACAAGCTGTACTGGAATACACAAAAGAAAATAATGAGTAAATTGGAAGAGGGGAAAACGTGTAGTTGGGATAAATCTAGATTTGTCAAAAGCCTTTGACACTGTTGACCACAGCATACTTTCGGAAAAGCTTGAAGCTATAGGTATCAGAGGACCGGTAAAAAAAGTGGGCTGAGTCATATCTGGAAAAGAGGATGCAAGTGGTTGGAAATTATGGCACCAAATATTAACCAAAAAATTAAGCTAAGATCAGATCCAAGGGAGGTGACAGTAGGAGTACCTAAAGGAAGTGTATTAGGCACCTTGCTGTTCCTCATTTGCATTAATGATTTTCAGTTGTCAGAGAGAAAAGCTATAATAATGTTATTTGCTGATGATACTAGCTTAATAGTTACTGATATGAAGCAGTCATTGCACAGTACTGTGGACAATGTCCTACAAGATATACAGTCCATTGCATCCTATGGGATAGTATTCTGGGGAAAAACAAATTGTCATCTAAATGAGATTTGAAAATTACAAAAACGCGCAATTCGGATAATGACCCAGAGCCCACCTCAAACGCATTGTAGGCCCCTTTTTAAAGCACTGGAAATTTTAACAATCTCAAGTGTCTGTTGGTTGATCAAAAGAAAATCAGGACAAAATGAAAACCAATACAGACTACCATAATTATGATACACAGCAGTGTAAAGATCTCCACTTACAAGCTGTAATAAAGACCCGAAATCAGAAACATGTATGTAATCAAGGCATCAAACTTTTTAATGCACTACCAAAACATATCAAAGAGCTCAAAAAATGAGGATAAATTTAAAACTGTTATAAAGAATCACATGCTTGACGAATGTTATTACAGTGTAAGTGAATTTCTATGCTCAAATGTATTAGAATATAAAGAACCACATGCTTGACAAATGTTATAACAGCATAAGTGAATATCTCTGCACAACTGTATAAGAATATAGGTTTACGTTAATGTGACAAATGGAAATTACATCAGTGAGTATGTCTGTCAAACATATAAGAAGATTAAGAACCACATGCTTAACAAATGTCACTACAATATAAGTGAATAGATCTGCTCAACTGTATAAGAATATATGAGATCATAAATGTGACAAATGAAATCACATCAAGGAATAGGTCTGTCAAGCACATAAGAAATTATGTTATAAAAATACTTATTAGTTGGATGTTGTATTAAACATAAGATACATTCATATGAATTCAGCATAGATAAAAATATTGTAAAGATATTATATAGGTGTTAAAATGTATCTGGATAAATCCTGTATCACAAATGTGATCATTGGGATGGTAATAAATAAATAAAAGTATGTTACCTTGTATGGAAAGTCATCAACAGAAGTTTAAGTAACTTTAGGTGTGTCCCCCTGCACTTATGTTAAGATCTTTACTGTTTAGTATGTCAGGTATTTAATATACAACATAAACTAATGGTAACCTCAGATTTTCTCAGGTGAAGTACTATCTGAAAAATGCTGTACAAATATCCATTCAGATCATGATAAAATTTCAAAGGTGCAGAGATTAGCAACTAACTTTGTATGTTCATAAGTGCAAAATTGTGCACTTTATAAAACACAAAAAGTTTGTATGTTATGACTGCAACATTAGAGAGCACCCATCACACTGTCAACTGGTACAGTTAGCTGTGTGTAATAATTTGTGATGATATGAAATGGAATGGTCATAAAGGCTTATTTGTAGGTAAAGCAGATGGATTGCTTGATATGATACTGGGAAAATGCAAGTCATTCTACAAAAAAAGATTGCTTACAAAATACTTGTGCATCTCACCCTAGAATACTGTTAATTTGTGGGACACATACCAAACAGTACTAACTGGTGATAATGAATGTACACATTTAAGCAGTCATTCTTTTCCCACACCATATGCAAATGGAACAGGAAGAACTTCTAATATGTGACAGAATGGGACATGACCCCTTATCATGCCCTTCACAGTGGTGGGCAGAGTATGGATGTTGATGTGTGCATGTGCATGGTCACACTCAATACCCTAACTACATTCTGAATGGTTATCTTTCTTTCATCCATTATTTGAATAACTTAAATGAAACTGCAAAAGTATGTTGAGAATTCTAATAGAGCTTTAACATGAAGCATTGTTTATTAAATTTAAGACATGAGTTAGGGGTTGAATTCACCAACAATATTTAGTCAGTGTAGTTCTAACATATTATATTGTAAAATAAAAGAATAAAAAACAGTTATTTATATTATTCTAATTTTGGGGACAGCCTCTTTCCATACCTCGTAATACCTTAACATACATACCAAATACATACATCAAAAAAGTTTTCATCACTCAGGTTCCCAGAACTCCTGAAGATAGGAATTGACTGTGGATATTGTATCACAGACACAGTTGCTTTGACTGTTCAGAGATGTCACTAAACCCACCCAAAGACGTAAACAACCGTGCGAGAACAGCACCCTTTAGATAAAGGGGGTCCGGCAGCTGATCAGTTCCAGTCATTCCACCAGGAAGGAGGTCCACAGCTCATGTTGTCTGCAGTTCATCCATGCGTAGACAGTCAATACTGTGGTTTGATCGTGACTGCATTGTTACTCTGTGCAAGGAAGGGCTTTCAACAAGGGAAATGTCTAGGCATCTCAGAGTGAACCAAAGTGATGTTATTCAGATGTGGAGGAGATACAGAGAGAGACAGGAACTGTCAATGGCATGCCTCACTGAGGCTGCCCAAGGGCTACTACTGCAGTGGATGACCGCTACATATGGATTATGGCTTGGAGGAACCCTGACAGCAACACCACCACGTTGAATAATGCTTTTTGTGTAGTCACAGGACATCGTATTATGACTCAAACTGTGTAATAGGCTGCACGATGTGCAACTTCACTCCCAACGTCCATGGCGAGGTCCATCTTTGCAACCACGACACCGTGCAGCGCAGTACAGATGGGCCAAAACATGCCAAATGGACCGCTCAGGATTGGCATCATGTTCTCTTCACCTACGAGTGTCGCAAATTCCTTCAACCAGACAATTATCGGAGACATGTTTGGAGGCAACCCGGTCAGGCTGAATGCCGTAGACACACTTTCCAGTGATTCAGCAAGGTGGAGGTTCCCACATGTTTTGAGGTGGCGTTATGTGGGGCCAACATATGCCACTGGTGGTCATGGAAGGCACCATAGTGGCTGTACGATATGTGAATGCCATCCTCCGACTGATAGGGCACCCATTTCGGCAGTATATTGGTGAGGCATGCATCAGTGCAAGAGGACATGCTACTGGATATTAGAGGTACTGGTGTGTACAGCAATCTGGCCCACACCTCTGAAGGTCTCACTCTATGGTGGTCCAACATGAAATGTGTGGTTATCATGAACAATAAAAAGGGGGAAAAATGACTTTTATGTTGATCTTTATTCCAATTTTCTGTACAGGTTCTGGAACTCTCAGAACTGAGGTGATGCAAAACTTTTTTAATGTGTGTATAAATTATGGAGTAAATTACTCTATTTTGATGGATATATGTATGTTGTACCATGGAATGCAAATTATACATACATTTTGAGGTTGAAGCTCTTTCCTTCCCTGTTTGCTTTAACACTGATAGATATACATTACAGATGTTTATCAATTATGAAAATTAAATAATTTTTAGAATTAGTTTTTATGATAATTGGTATTTTCAAATCTGAAACTTTGTTTTCCAGGCTCGCTACATGGAGTCACTGCCACTGATCTTGTATGGTTCAATGACTGTTGCATCTGGACTACTGGCACTGCTGTTTCCAGAAACAAAAAACACTAAAATGCCAGACACAGTGGAAGATGCAGAGAACTTTGGTCGTAAACCGAGCACAAAGTTTTCATCTCTAGTTAAAAGCGAGACTTGCAATGTGAAAGGCTCTGCAGATGCAGCAGCTTAGATGAAAATGAGACTAATGAGTACCTGATGACACATGATCTCTTAACATGAAGTGTTCCACTGTGTAGTGCTGTGAAAAAATACTTGATGGAATCAAGATATATCTTTTTCCTGATGCCCCTCTATTTTTATTATGATGAACTAAATGATGCTACGTTTCTGTGATGGGTGCCTTTAATTCCTCATTTGTGGTAAAATAGTGAAACACTGTACTGATAAAGGGCATTAATTTATATAAATGTTTGTGGTGTTGTGAATTATTTGTCTTGAACTGTGATTGTGGAAGTCCCATATGTGACGTGAAGTGTAATGTTTAATTTTTAACAAAAATACATTACTAAAATGAAAATTAATGTAGTTGTGCAGCATGATAATTTGCAACAGAAGTGACTGGTGTTTCAGGTTATATTTTCATGTGAATAGATGGCATTATTTGCAATGAACAAACAAAACATATATTTTAATGAAAAGACTTTTATATAACTGTTAATTTGTGTGCAAATGAAATTTTTGTATTACAAAATACCTACAAATCACTTTATAATGTGTGTGCTACCAGCTGTATTGTACTGTAAGACATGATTTTTTATAAATATGTATACAATTAGCAATTTTTAAAAATGTCAGTTTTTATTTGACAATCTTTTTGTGAATTGTATGTTTCCTTATTCCTCTACTGAAACATTTTGTAAGTAGAGCAGTACAAAATATGTAAGGAAATGTGAAATAAATGTGAGCAACACAGTTAATGACTGTGTTGTTAAAAATAAAGACTTACAATGAGGTTATTATTTCTCTGTTTCAAATCTTGAAATATAGCATTGGGAACCTCAAGTTAATAGCAACTAATAAAATTTATTCCACATTATTTTGTAATACATAGAATTTGATACTCAATTTCTCAAATGATCTTTGACTGTGATGGAGTACATTCAGCAGAAACTCCAAGCTGAGGAATGGAGTTGGCATAGAATTTCCAATCGCTTCACTGTGCAGTAATGACCAGAGTTAAATTCTGTGCCTCTTCACAGTGTCTTAAGGAGTGAAGGCATAACTCAGTGAGACAACAGGCATCACATACGGTGCAGTTATTCATGGTTTTATACAGGAGTATGCTACATGCCCACAATGAACTCCATATGGTCTCTTTTGCCACATATCTTTTTAGCAGTTAAAACAAAACATATCACACTACATGCAGTAAATAAACAGTTTCATTTAACTGTTTTAAATTTCAGCTTAAATGAGTTGTGTTCATCTCATTATTACACAGTACATACTTTCAGAGTGACATACAATCATGTTATTCCAGCAGGTTTGCACTGATCCTAATTTAAGTGTAACTACATAAAGACCCAGTTTCTGTAACCACATTTTCATCTTTGCTCAAAAATGTATTAACTTACTCTTGGTAAATCATTATTAGTGTTTAGCACAGTGTAATAGTGATAGCTTCTGGTTTTGATGTGATGGTGGTCTAGTTTTTCCACTGGAGTGAGTGTAGAGGTGTGGGTATGGCGGAAGTGACTGAATGAATGAAGCTCATCAGACATTCTGTAGGACATGCAGTATGGGTAGGAAGATAGCTGAACAGGAAAAGGAAGTGTATGTCCTTTAGGCTGAATTAGGTAAGCCTTGAAACGATCTAGACAGGTTGAGGAGGGAGAGGGGTAAAAGGACGTGTGAAATGCTGACAGACAACAGGCGGGAACATGGATAATACTTAATCAGACTGCTTTGTGCCAAATATGGAAATGAAGTTGGACCTGTTGATTCAGTTTGAAATGGATAAGCCTCAGCCAGGTATAGCTGTATACAGGTCACAATTAACATTCAATAAATTCTGAAAGTAAAAATTTAGTGAAGTTGGCAAAGAGAAAGACAGTTTTGTTGTTGGGTACATGACAGAGGTGTTGTGCAACAGTTCCTGTATGAAATAGGATTAGAATATGATATCACAAATTTTTAACCTAGTCTTTGCATGAAACTTCCTGGCAGATTAAAACTGTGTGCCAGACTGAGACTCGAAATCGGGACCTTTGCCTTTCACACTGGCAAGTGCTCTACCAAATGAGCTAGAGCACTTGCCCACAAAAGGCAAAGGTCCCAGGTTTGAGTCTTGGTCCAGCTCACAGTTTTAATGTGCCAGGAAGTTTCATATTAGCGCACACTCCGCTGTAGAGTGAAAATTTCATTCTAGTCTTTGCATGGCTTACAAAGTGACAGAGGATATAGAATCACTGTGAAAAGATTTCACAAAGCATGAAACTTGGCTTATAGTGTGGTGGGGGGGGGGGGGGGGGGAGGGGAATGGGGAGGTGGGAATAATACTGACAGATATTCTAAGTACACTGTGATGAGTGATATCGTAAAGATAGAATCATCATTAAACCACAACGGTGTTGAGTTTGCATATGTTCTGCGCCACAATGTCTGACATCATTTGAACTCTTGAAACTCTACTGAGCAAGGTGGCGCAGTGGTTAGCGCACTGGACTCGCATTTGGGAGGGTGACCGTTCAATCCCACGTCCGGCCATCCTGATTTAGGTTTTCCGTGATTTCCCTAAATCGCTCCAGGCAAATGCTGGGATGGTTCCTTTGAAAGGGCACGGCCGACTTCCTTCCCCGTCCGTCCCTAATCCAATGAGACCGATGCCCTCACTGTTTGGTCTCTCTCCCCAAACAATCCAATCAAATCTTGAAACTCTAGAAACAGTTGTTTATGCTGGACATAGGGCTACATTTTGGCATAGTAGCAATTGAGTCTGTCTCAGTTGGGATTACACTTGGCATCAGCTTTGCGTCAGTGACAAAGGGAAGGAAAAAACTGATAGGACTGATAGCAAAAAAAGTCATGTGGTTGGGGGACAGCTATTAAGTGAGTGATAAAATACCAGTGATTGCAGATGTCATGGAAGTACCTATTTTAAGGTAAGGAGAGAAGAAATAAACAAAATTGCGAGGGAGGTTATAACTGAACATTATTCTAACCAACTTTGTTCATGTCAAAGTCAGACTGTTGAAAAATTTTCAGAAATTTTCTTCCTGTGGGCTGTAACTTTTGTCAGTGCAAAATGTCAGCTTTACTTGTTGCAGCAGAATACTTGAGTTCTGATAAGGACCACTAATCAACCATGTATTTGTGCTGAATTAATCATGAAGTCTAGGGGACAAAAATGTGCTTTGTTGAAGTTCATGTGACTACTGGTAAAGGATAGCATCTTACTTCTATAGATCATATATGGAGAAAGGGAGGAGTTGCCACATATATCAGAAATTACATGTTGATAAATTTTGCTCATAGCAGCATCTGGAAGTATGCCCCAAAAGAAGTAGAAATTTCATGATAAATCTGTTTTAATAGTACCTGTAGAAGGAAAAATTCCAGCAAAAATTTAATGTAGATGTAAATTATGTTCAGTGGCTATTAATATATTTTAAAGTAAAAAAAGAAACAAAAGAAATAGTGGTTAGGGATAGTTTTAATACAGTTTTCTTTAGAAATTATTGTATTAATATTATCACTCAATTCAGTTTGGACTAAATTTTCCAACTGTGGTAGCTAACTGCTCCAGAGGAGACATAGATAATATCTTTATAAGCAAATCTAATGAGCAAAATCAGATAACAAAACCAATAGTCAATAAATAGCCTTTCAAACCATGACAGGCAGTTCCTTCTGTGAAGTATTAATACTGATCGGAATATAATATCTACTAATCCTGTGTTCAGGAGAGTACCTGGTCAATAGGTCCAGAATTGAGTATTTAAGAAACTGCTCAATGGCATGAACTAGATAGGTGTTACAGTACATGTGAGCTGAATGAAAAAAAAAAAAAAGAAAGAAAACAAACATTTATTAATGTTGGTTTCTTATTCGAAAACTGCTTAGCTCTTTGCAAGGAATACTGTAGAACATTAAAGAAAGCAACTGAGCCATTGGTGCAAATTCTTTATGAGAAGAGGCTAATCACATCAAGTGCTGAAATAAAGACAACATGAAATACAGGGAAGGAGGAGACTGGAAAAATAAAATCATAGAACGAGAAAGTCCAGTTAGCTTTAAAAGTGGATGATATTTTGATCACATACATATATTGTCTCATAAAGCTCTTTAACAAACACATTACTGTTAACTGATAAGATGGTATTGATTTGATTATGCAGAGCTGTGAAATTAAATTTTTGCAGGCCGGGGTGGCCAAGCGGTTCTAGGCGCTACAGTCTGGAACCACATGACCGCTACGGTCGCAGGTTCGAATCCTGCCTCAGGCATGGATGTGTGTGATGTCCTTAGGCTAGTTAGGTTTAAGTAGTTCTAAGTTCTAGGGGACTGATGACCTTAGAAGTTGAGTCCCATAGAGCTCAGAGCCACTTGAACCATTTGAAATTAAATTTTTGTTCAAGGCTTTTAATCCTGAAGGGTGATTTTTATTAATTTCTGGCCTCTGTTGAAGAATGTGAGGTTAAGTATTGTCATATTTGTACAATATTAAGATTTTTAACTTATTAATAAAGACACTTACTGCTATATAGTAACCTGTAAACTGTTTACAAATACATGCCATAAACAAAAATCACACAGCGCACATTTGTCCATAGACCTAATCACAATTTAAGTTCAACATATTCCAAGTCTTACAGAGACACTGCAATTTTTCACTACCCCTTCCTCTTCATACTGACATCTTGTCTGCAAGATTTTTTTCTATGCTTTACTCCACATTATCTCTTTTTAGAGACCAGCTGTAGTCAGCCATCATTCCTTCATCCTGCCTGCCTTGATAACATTATTCTATTTCACTCATGTCTTGATGAGCCCCTTCTCCCTGTTCTTCACTAACATCTCCAAGATTATCAGGGTAAAAGTCAAGATCACTATGAAGAAAATGTGTTTTAAGGCTCATATTGCATCCTAAATTTTTCGGAGCTATCAACGTATTTTCCACCATGGCTTTGAAATCTGGGTGTTTCCTATTCCCTAAGAAACTGTCAAGCACATTCTTAAACCCCAGCTGAGCCAGTCATTCTTCTTGTATTATTACATTTTTGAATACTTCATCCTTCATCAAACTTATAATGTTCAGTCCCATAAATATTCCTTCTTTAAATTTAGTCAGAAAAGAAAATTTGGAACTTATATACTTACATTGTACTATCTTTAGGCAATGCTTTGTTTGACAAACTTTTCCATGATCCCCAGTTTAATATGAAGAGTTAGCAGGATGAGTTTGTCTTGTTCCACCAGAGATTCTTATATCACATTTATCTCTCCAGGATTCATTGTTGTTCTGGAAGGCCATTCTATTCTACTCCAATGTCATTCATGGGCATGACTATCCCAGAGGCACAGGAAACAAGGAACCTTCATAAAGCCTGACTGTTGTCCCAGCATCATTCCTATTACTTTCAGGTCTCCACATACAACCCATTGGCTCTGGCACTAAACCATCATATTGATTTCAATAACTTCAGTAGCATGATTATATCCATCACTCTACCAGAAAAAGTAGTAACTGCCATAAATTAATCAATCTGAAAAATTCTAATGGTTAGGATAAAATACCAATAGTATGGCATTGGGGCTTCTTTTGTTAGAGGCTATGAGTAGCCTCCATTCATTCATGTTGTACATGACACCATTCAATGTTCTTACAATAAACAAGAGAGCCTTCTGTAGTGAAATACTCACAAAATTCCTATTCTCTTGATCAGAACCAGTAGAATGTACCCAGAGGAAGCAAATGTTTTTCCTTTAATCGAGAGACCCAGATCTCTTACCACGTCATTCAGTTCTTCTTCTGTAAACTGCTCTGCCTGTCCATTTGTGGGTTTGGAGTCATAATCGGGATCTGAAGTTAAACTTGATGATGTTGAAGATTCTAAAGCAGTGGTTGGTTCAGACATGGGCATGTTAGGACCACATAGTATGGGTCTTCTGGCTGATGTTAGCTTTGAATAAATGATTCCCTTCATACTTTTGCCATACAAAAATAGCAGTCATCTGCATGTTTTCTTGTTCTCTCCATGCCATTGGAATCCCAAATGGTAAGGATTTCTGCTTCCTTTCTGTCCATTTCTTCAAACTTGCAATGCATGTATGACAGACAGTATGTGGTGCAAAAGTTTAGTCCTGATCTCGTAATTTTATGTTGAAATAAGATTGTATACTTTTTTGACAAATGAGGTTATGTTCTCTCTCCTGCTTTTGAGAGTTAGAGAGCCCCAAATGCAACAAAACATATCAGGATCACTCACACACATTCTTGATGAAGTTGACATTATTAGGTTGATCTGAAATAATCCGGTAATGTTGACACACACAAATTTCACTTCACATTTATAGTACTAAAATGACTGTGATGAATTTGTGTACTTGTAAACAACTCAGGAAGTTCCAATCTTTTCATTATCAATCATGTTGAATCATTTTATGATCTACTGCAGTACATGTTATGCAGGAACCTTAAAAATAGGAAACTTTAAGAATTATGTAAGAACTGTGAGTTTTAGAAGAAAATAGAATACATTTTAGTAAAGAGCATTAAAATGCCACTGTAGTTGACCCACTTTCATGAAAAGCACCAAAACATCGCATCCCTGTATATCATCATCCTACCCTGGAATACTTTCAACGAGACTTTACAAGTAACTTCAGTAGCATGATTATATCATCACTCCACCAGAAAAAGTAGTAACTGCCATAAATTTATCAATTTGAAAAATTCTAATGATTATGATAAAATACCAACAGACTTAATCAAAGAACATTCTTTAGATTTTAACAACATGTTAAGTTATTTACAAAGCAGTCATTTACCAGTGGAACATTTCCCAGTCATGTGAAATATGCAAAGGCCAAGCCTTTGGCCTTCTGGCCAGTTTCAATTTTGCATTGCCGTAATATCAGTGATGCAGTTCTGAACAACATTGATTGTACAACCCTGCAGATTACCTTTACACAGGTGAATCTGAAATGAAATGTCACAAGTACCTGCTCATATGTCACGTGCACAAACGAACAAAACATGTCAGCACAGATATGAATATTCACACAAATTCATTGGTCACAGAATTCGATAAATTCTCATTAATTACTACCCCACTGTAATACAAATGTGGCAGGCTTATTGACTTGATATACAATCCATGTGCCTTCAAGGAAGTGTTGGCAAAGGGAAAAGGAAAGACTGGAATTAAATGTTCTGTTGACGAAGTGGTCATTATCAGTAAAGTGTGTCTTGGATGGGGGGAAGTATGTGGAAGAAGATGAGTCACGTATTTTTCTAGGAAACCATCCTGGTAGTTACCGTAAGTTATTCATGGAAATCTGGATGAACAGATAAGAATTTGAACTGCTGCCTATGGAATGTGAGTTCAGTGTGGTTACCACTGCACCATATTGCTCAGTGGAAGTGTTAGCAGTTAATTTTTAAATTTTTGATACATTCACTATACAGTAGAAACAATGTGGCATTATCAAATTACTTTTATGAATACTGAAATGTTATCCCAAATATTATTTTTGGCTATTGCTACTGCTCCTTGTTATCATCAATTAATCTATGTTTGAGAGTAACGGAGATATTTATAAGTACAACACTAGAAGGAAAAGTGATCTGCATTACTCTTTAATGACTCTAACTTTGTCACTGAAATGAGTGAAATATGCAGTCATAAATCTTTTTGATAATCTACATATGGAAATAAAATGTCTGACAGGTAGCAGAAATGTTCTTGAATTGAACTGAATTGAATTTTATTTGATCCTGTAAGATTACATCGTGTACAGTAAATGTACGTGTAATATAGGACATGTCAAAGTATTAAAATTCTCAAAAGCAGATTAAAGGGCTTGGCTTATTCCTTAACAACTCCTTCTACACAATATAGGAATTCTTGAGTATATAAATATAATTAAAAAACTGTAAATGGCCAACATGCCACCATATAAATATTATTTTTTTATTTATTTATACATAAGTGTCCTATGTTTGTTCTGTAGACACATATCACATCATAAAATTTACTGCGATTTTAATCCATGGAACATATAACTAATCAACCAGCTAACTAATTAACCAACTAACACCATCATCTACTTCCTTCTACTTTTATTTTATTGTGACAATCAGAAAACGTTTCAAAAGACAGTTGCAACCAGGCAGTGGTCATCATTTGACTATTTAAATGTGCATGCTGCAAGCAGTTATGTAGGGCCTTCGTTATGATGGCATCATAATATACTTATGTTGACAATGTAATGGTGACATATGTTAGTAAACTCGGGAACTTTGCCTTTCACGGGCAAGTGCTCTACTGACTGAGCTACCCAATCATAACTCACGAGCTGTCCTCACAGCTTTACTTCTGCCAGTGCCTTATATCCTACCTTCCCAACTTCACAGAAGTTCTCCTGTGAAGCTTCAAAGACTAGCACTCCTGGAAGAAAGGATAGTGTGGAGACATGACTTGGGGATGTTTCCAGGATGAAATTTTTACACTGCAGTGGAGTGTACACTGATATAAAACTTCGTGGCAGATTAAAACTGTGTGATATACTGTGACTCAGACTCAGGAACTCTGAAGTCTTGGTCTGGCACACAGTTTTAATTTGCCAGGAAGTTTCATATCAGTGCACACTCTGTTGCAGAGAAAATTTCAGCCTATGTTGCTCTTCACATGATGCACATATCAACAGTCTGGTGATCACCACATTGGTAACTACATTTTAACATGTTTTTGTGATTATTGCTGCAAGACAATACAAGATGATAATAGTTAGTCATGCAATCTCTGTTGACAATGTCGTTTATACACTCTTTCTATTGAGATAGATCCTTCCTTAACCTCAATAGAATCTGAACTAACTTTATGATTCTAGCAACAAATGGCAATAATTTTTGACCTAAATTTACTGTTCCAGTAGCAAATGGGAATATAACAAATTGAACTGGGATAATAATCCACTGAGCATGCATTCTTCAATTTATTATAGATGTATTGCATCAAAAAAGGAGGTGTCTAAGTGATTGGCTCAGATATATAATGCTATTATTGATCTTCTGATTAGCAAAAACAACACTGCGGTGACCACTTTTGTGTTTCTGGAGTGCAGGGTGAATACGCTGATTTTCTTCATTAGGATTCCAAAGAGTGTTTAGAATCAACTACCAAGCAGCATTTGGGCTGTCAAAAAGAGGGAAGGGCTGGGTGCTACTCCTGGAGTCTGGACTGCTACAAGGTACTCTGGTTGGTTGATTGGTTGGTCAGTTGAGGAAATTTTGGAAATTTATGGTAAGTTTCTATGGGACCAAACTGCTGAGGTCATCGATCCCTAGGCTTACACACTACTTAATGTAACGTAAACTAACTTACACTAAGGACAACAAACACACACACACACACACACACACACACACACACACACACACTCATGCCCAAGGGAGGACTCAAAACTCCAATGTGGGGAGCCAGATGAACCCTGGTAAGCCGCCTCATACAACATGACTACCCTGCACAGCTTCAGTTGAGGATTAAGGCCCTAAACAGCAAGGTTATCAATCCCTTATTCCCAGGGTAGTTCATCTGGAATTAGTGATGCCTGCCAGGAATGTGTTCTGATGATCAAAGTACATAGGAACGGTAAAACTGAAGTATTGAAGACAATACTTATGTCAAATTTGAGACGTAAGTATACGGATTGGGCTGATACATAGGTCAGAGTAGACTAGGTGTCTCATTCATGGCAAGAGAGATCCCACACCCACATTCAATCCATACCAACCCAATTAATGGCAAAGACAGTAACAGAGCAAGCAATGCATTCTAGTTGGGAGATTCAGAACAGTATAAAGTGAGAATTCTAAAAATGTAATAGACATCAGATGGACCACAATAATGAAAACAGAATGGGAGAAATAAATAACTCAGAAGATGGGTGTCTCCAGGACTCTGCATGCAATAAAAGTTATCCCATCCACAACTCAGTAGCTCACCATATGTTGTTCCATCTCAGACTGAGCAGAGGCTTTATTTGAACCTGAAAATCTGCAAGTGGGATCATTAAAATTAATGCAATGCAAATAATCACTTCTCAAGTCAAATGATTGGACTGTTCATTTCCTGGAATGCCCACATGACTTGGGACCCAGGGAATAACAAGTGAGCATACAATGTGACTAAGATCAGAGAGAATGTCATGAATAGCGGATATCACACAGTGACAAGAGTAACAACAGTCATTTGTGGCCTGGAGACTACTCATTGAACCACTGCAAATAAAACTTGGTCCAGGGAGCTTCATTTAATAAAATGTAGTGCTCTGTTAATGGCTAACAGTTTTATCATAAGAATGCTACATGGTCCCAGCAATGAATGTTGTTCCTGGCCAACAGGAGGTGTAAATGCATGTCCTGCCCTATCCATTAGTGTATATGAGGGCAGTAGCCTGATAATATTGGAGAAATGAAAGGGATAAATACCAAAAAGTTAGTGATGTTACTGAAACATTATGAACGAGGAACATATCAATCCTAATTCAAGGTATGGGTACCAACCAAGGGGGGAGAGGGGGGTTGCAGGAAAACAGGGAGTACACTCTAAGGAGTTTAGGCAGAGGTCCTGCCAGGGGACTGTGAAATGCATTCCAACTGGTGATTCCACCTAAGGATGGGTTTCAGCAGCTCAATACCCCTCGTACGCAAAAAGAATGTCGTAAGTTGGATGATGACATTGTCAGGTGATGATTGCAAAAGAGAGCAACAGTTACTACCATCAGAGCTGAAGAGGGAAGAGTCCCACTTCAGCAATGAGACTATCTAAAGGACTAGTCCTGAAGGTGCCAGAGACCAGTTGATTGCCACGATGATGGACTGGGTCTAACAACTTCAAAGCTGAAGGTGCCACTGAGTCATAAACCTGGCAACCATAGTCCAGTTAGGATGAGACCAGGACACCATAAAGGAGTAGCACAATATAAGAGTCATAAACCCGGCAACTATAGTCCAGCATCCTTTCAAGCAGTTGCAGAGCATGTTGGTGAGGCTAATCTGTCTGTAGCTGTTGATACATGTTGGGTTTTTGCTTGGCTAAAGGACTGGCATGATACTGTCTTAACACTGTGAAGGGAGGACACTTCCTAGCTAACTACAGTTAAAGACCCTGAGTATATGTAGCCTTTGAGTAACAATCAGATATTGGATCATTTGATCATGAACTGAATCAGTACCTGAGGCCGTATTGTGAGATGAGGCAAGAGTCTGAAGCAGTTCCCAGTCAGTGAAAGGTTCATTATATAATTCGGCTTAGCAGGGAGTGAAAGAAAGCTGATGTCTTCAGCTTATTGATTCTGTCTTAGAATAAGAGCTGGGTAAGAAGCAAAGTGGGTCACATGGTGTTCAAGAAAGAATTGACACGTTGGTATGAAGATTACTCTAAAGGATGAGACCCAGAACAGTTGTTGCTCTCTGGTGGCCCAGAAGACTATGGAGCTTGGCCCACACCTGAGAGGAAGAGGCTCACATTCCTAAGAGGGAAATGTAGCAATCCCAGTATTCCTCCTCACTGCACTTAATTAGATAGCAAGCCCTAGCATGAAGTTGTTTAAAAGTGAGGTGGTCAGCTGATGAAGGATGCCATTTGAGATGTTGCAGGGCCCTACTATGATCCTAAATAGCGGTTTTCTTCAAAATAATCTTTATATGGTTGCATACAAGTTGCTGACAAGAATAATATAGAGAAGAATGGAAAATAAAATTAAGGATGTGTTAGAAGAGGATCAGTTTGGCTTTAGGAAAGGTTGAGGCACCAGAGAGACAATTCTGACACTGTGGTTGATAATGGAAGCAAGAGTAAAGAAAAATCAAGACATGTTCATAGGATTTGTTGACCTGGAGAAAGAATTTGGCAGTATAAAATGGTGCAAGATGCTAGAAATTCTGAGAAAAACAGGGGTAAGTTAAAGGGAGAGATGGGTAACATACAATATGTACAAGAGTCAAGAGGGAATAATAAGAGTGCATGACCAAGAACAAAGTGCTCTGATTATTTATTTATTTTGATCCAAAATCAACTGATTACAAAAAAAAGTTTTTTTTTTTTTGTCCCAGTCATCTGCATAAGCCAGAGCCTTACTTACTAGAGTTACATATTATTGGCTGGCATTTTTATCTATGCAACTTTTTCTATATTTAGTTGAGAGAACAATGTTACATATATAGACTATACATAAAAACAAATTGTTGTTGCAATACTTAGATTAAGGAATTTACAGTTTGTGACACAGTATTCAGATCTGAGATTCAAATATTTACAGTTTGTGACACAGTCTAAGGTCTGAGATTACATATATTTTTAGATAGATGGTCTTCCATCATACAAGTGTACTAAATCTAGAAAGTCATCTATTGAATATACAGGATTGTTTAGGAGCCATAATTTTAATTTCTTTTTTAGTTTTGTAATGGGTAATTTGGAGATATTAGGATGGAAGCAATTCAGTAGTTTTATGCCTGCGTAGGGAGATTTTCTCATAAAGTGTTGTTCCTTGAGAGATTAAAAATGGTGTAAGACAGGGATGTAGTCTTTTGCCCCTACTGTTCAATCTGTACATTGAAGAAGCAATGATGGAAATAAAAGAAGGGTTCAGGATAAGAATTAAAATTCAGTGTGTAAGGATATCAATGGTATGATTTGCTGATGACATTGCTATCCTGAGTGACAATGAAAAGGAATTACAGGATCTGCTGAATGGAATGAACAGTCTAATGACACAGAATATGTATTGAGAGTAAATCTAAGAAAGACAAAAGTAATGAGAAGTAACGAAAATGAGAGCAGAAAGAAACTGACCATCAGAACTGATAGTCATGAAGTAAACAAAGTTAAGGAATTCTACTACCTAGGCAGCAAAATAACCTGAGGTGGATGTTCACGTCAGTTACACCAAACAACACTTTCTTAACAGGCTTACAAGGAACTGGCTATGGCGGAAGAGAGCAAAGATAATCTTAGCTTAGCGTCCAAAGACAATGCTCGGTACCCCCACCACCCCCCCACCCCCCCACCCCCTGAGAAGTTTGGAGTACTCTTGAGAGGCCGGGGAGGGGGTGACCAAGGCATCAGCAGAAGTGGCCACGGGAGCCGGACCACGGTCATCTCGACAGCGTCGTCGGGGTGCTGCGTGGGTAGATGACGTGAAGGAAGTTTCGGCCACCGAACCTGGAAGTCGATAAAGTGCGCCGGGCGTCGTACAGGGCATGCCGGTCGTGCGGCGACAGGTAGGCCGGCGGTTTGTGAGTGGAACGTAGCGACGACGACGATGTCTCCAGTGGGCGTGGCGAACACACGAAGCCTGTCCAGGTCGACGTCGTGCGAGAGGGGAACACCTTTCACCAGGTGGCAGGGGAAGGCAGAAGTTGTGTCATGAGCACCAGATGAAGGGAAACACATGACAAGCAGTGTCTAATCGCGTAGTATTATAGAGATGTCATGGATTATGTACGGGGGAACAGGCACAAACACCTCGAGCAAGGGCACGTTCAAGATGGGGGGGCGTGAGAAACTTCAACAGGGTGAGGCAGGCAACGGAGGAGAGATCAAAGGGACCGGCGAAGGGCCCAGTGGTGAGGGTGTGATAGTAGGTAAGCCCAACGTGGGGAGCATGGGGTCACTCGACGGAGAGCGTGAGGCCGGAGTAGGGGGCGAGGTCGGAAGAGAGCTGGAAGTCACTCGATTGAGTGTGTAAGTCCGACCTGGAGGGAATGTTTTGCAAAAACAGACATAATGTCTTATGGGATAACAGCAATCAGTGATTTTATAATGTTACTTTAAAATCCGTCTTGATTGCAAATTTTTTTTTTATTATTCATATGACCAGTTTCGCTTCATTCAGAACCATCCTCAGATCTGATATTTCAGTTACAGGAGTAACCCGTCCAAATCCAGCAACTTTCACATGCTACGTCACATGTGCATGTGAAAGTTGCTGGATTTGGATGGGTTACTCCTGTAACTGAAATATCAGATCTGAAGATGGTTCTGAATGAACCGAAACCGGTCATATGAATAATAAAAAAAAAATTTGCAATCAAGACGGATTTTAAAGTAACATTACTGGAGGGAATGGTCGGCGACAGTGAGTGGCGTGGTCGTGGCCTGAAGGGGGGTAGAAGAAGGCTCGACATGAGCAGGCTTAAGTCTGTTGAGAGAGACTGTAACAGCTGAATCTTTCATCTGGATGTCATAGGTGATGGCTGAGCGCCAGAGAACTCGGTACGGCCCGGTATATGGAGGTTGGAGGGGAGCACAGACAGTGTCATCTCGGAGCATGACATACTTGCAATTGCCCAGATATTTCGGGACGTGAACCTTAGGGCGGGAATGGCTGGTGGGTGGAGTGATGTGGAGGTTGATGAAGTGGCGTCTGATGCGGTCCACAAATGAAGGTAAGTCAGACTGATGGAAAGAAGCAGAAGGGCTCACGAGTTCGTTACTTTGCGGGTGATATGCTGTGGTATGGATGCGCTGGATGCAGCAAATGTTACAAATCTCGTTGAACAGGGCCGACTCAAATTGTTTGCCCCGGTCAGTTGTGATGATAGTTGGAAATCCGAACCGCGATACCATGACCCGACGAAAGCTCAAGCAACAGTTTCTGCAGTAATATTGGGGAGGGGGACAGCCTCGACCCAGCGAGTTGTTCAGTCGATAGACGAGAGAACATAGTGGGAGCCATTAGAGGGGGTAGAGAGCAGACAATGTCAATATGAATAATCTGGAAACGCCCAGGAGGGATTGAAAAGGCGCCGACGGGGGGGGGGGGGGAGGGGGGGGGGGGAGGGGGGTGAACTGTGCTTGTGTACTTTGCATCATTGGCACGTGACATAGGAGCGTGCCCATTGCTTGCAAACCTTGTTGACATTTCTCCACAGAAAGTGCTCCGCTATGCGGTGGGTGGACGCACGAACACCAGGGAACACCAGGGTGGGCTAAATTATGCAATGTGTTGAAGACAGCTCGACTCAGCTTGGTTGGGATGAGGGGGCGTAACGTCCCGTACTGTCTTCGCACCAGATCACACCAGCAATGCCAGGGAAGGTGGTGTAGACGAAGTGTAGTGAAGAGGTAGAGTCTGAGATCAGGTTTTATGTTTCCTTGTCGGCGGGTTGGAGGTTAGGCAGTTCAGAGATGTCCAACAGTGAATGGACGGCGTCGACTCGTGAAAGGAAATCAGCAACTATATTGTCAGCACCCTTTATGTGTCTGACATTGGTGGTGAACTGAGATGTGAAGTCCGTGTATCTGAAGCGGTGAGGAGGCGGGTCAGCTGGCGGGTTTCTAATGGCCACAGCCAGGGGTTTGTGGTCTGTTAAAACATAGAAAGGGCGTCCATCAATGTCAGTCTTAAAATGCTTGATCGCTTCGTAGATCGTGAGCAACTCCCTGTTGAATGTGCAATATTTCTGTTGTGCGTTGGTGAGCTTCCACGAGAAGAACTGCAGAGGCAAGTCTGGCTGTCGATAGTCTGGCTAAGGACAGCACCGATGGCAGTATTGCTTGCGTCTGTGGTGATGAAAAGCTGTGCATTGGGATGAGGATGTGCGATGGTGCAGGCCTCGGCAAGAAGAATTTTGAGGGCGGTGAAAGAGTCAGTCATAGCAGGGGTCCACGGAATGGGCCAAGATCCAGAAATGTGGGTGCCTGCCGAGGCGTCCGTCAGTGGAGCCTGAATCTCTGCAGCCCGAGGTAGATGTCGGCGATAATAATTAACCGTCCCCAAAAAGTGCCGAAGTTCTTAGAATGACGCAGATCTGGGTAGGTTTAGTATTGTTTGTACCTTCTCAGGGGGCGGTGAAATGCCTTCGGCAGAGACCCGAAAACCGAGAAAAGTGACAGCAGGTTGATGTAGCTGCGAAATTTGTCCTGGTTGGTCTCGATGTCTGCTGCTGCGAGAGTGTTCATAACAGTTTGCACATGTCGGATGTTGTCCTCGACTGAGGACCTGAACACAAGAATGTCATCAAGATATGCAAAGCAGAATTTTAGGTCGAATAGCACTTCGTTGATGAAACGTTGCCAGGTCTGTGTTGCGTTTTTCAGACCGAAGGGCACGAATCGTAACTTAAATAACCCAATCGGGGTGGTGATTGCTGTCTTCTTGATGTCTTCAGGTGCCATGGGGATCTGGTGGTAGGCCCGTTTGCAATCAATGACAGAGAATGTGGTGGCACCTGCGAGGGAACTGGTAAAGTCGGCAATGTTGGGTATGGGGTAGGTGTCCATAATTGTTTGTGTGTTTAGTCGGCAGTTGTCTCCGCACATGCGCCAGGACCTGTCTTTCTTGGGTGTCATATGAGTGAGCGTAGACTAGCTACTGGCAGAGGATTCAATGACACCGGAGCTTAGAAGTTCAGAAATCTGCTTTTTAAGATCGGAGAGGCGTTCTGGACAAAGTTGACGTGGTTTACTGGAGAATGGGGGTCCTGGCGTGAGGCGAAGTTTGTGAACCGTGCCGTTGGTGACGACGGAAATGTTGCCGGCGGTGCGGGAGGCGGTTTGTTTACAATGTGAGGCGGGAGGGGCGGGCGAGGCATGGTCGTGGTGTTAGGAGCCACTCGGCGGATCCGACAGAAGCCGAGGCGGCAAAGTGTCCCAGGAGTCAACGCGACAAGATGGCCGCCAGCCCGGAGCAGCGGCACCAAGGTCAGGTGAGCTCGGTAGAGCTCGTGAGCCGTTAGTGAGTTCATTGTCCGAGGGCGCAGCCTGTGGCAGCACGGTCGCGGGCGAAGCTCTAGGCGCGAGTGCACTGTTTGTGTTGTCAGTGACGGTCGCACTGCGGCACGCCGGAGCCGAAGTTGCATAGTTTGAGGTTCTGTCCGCGAGGGGATGGGTAGGAGCTGTCAGTTCAGGAACACGTGACGCTCATCGCGCACGCGCACTCGTGTCTGGCCGAGTGTCAAATGCTGCCGTGTTAGGGGGGTGTGGCCCTGTGGAACTGTCAGCACACATTATGGCAGACTTGATAGCACAGTTGCGAGGGGTAGCGGGAGGTAAGTACACGGAGGCTCGATTACTGTAACTACAAGCAGATTCGGTGCACTTACTGACCTTGTTTTGTCCTTGCTGCAGTGTCTGTAATTCCTTTGCTCCATCGGAGAGCTGGAGCTGAGTTTCGTGGAGCTGGAGGGAGAGCTCGAAGTTTTCCTTGTGTAGGCGAGCGATGTTTTCAAGCATGTACGGAAGAGATGAGCCCAGACCAATGTGTCACAGGAGGGGGGGGGGGGGGGGGGGGTTGCTCGACAGAGCGCAGGGGAAGTGAGTCTTGGACAGGTGATGAGATACGGTGTACGCACTAGGTCTGGTGAAAGTTTGTGGTGTCACAAGAAGTCAATGCCTAGTATAGGTTCCTCAATATTGCACACTAAAAAAGTCCACCCGAGTTTGCAATTTGCGGAGAGTGAGACGACGTGGGAGGTTGAAGCCAAGCATTGTAGTTTAGTTGAATTCACAGCTTGCAGTGAAGTATGATGAGGGCGGATGTCCAACGACACTAAGGACGTAGGCAGCAGCAAAACATCGGCGCCTGTGTCCACTAGGAAAATGTATCCCGACGAAATGTCTTTAATATAAAGTCGTCCATAATTATCCCGGACAGAATGGAGCACTGGGAGGTGCCTATCATGTTGTGCACATGAGACGGCACCCGGACCTACCTGCGATTTGCATTTGAGAAGCAGCAGGGTGGTCTGCAGTTCCATGCCGCTTCACCAAACTGTGTGTGGAAGTAACAGTATGGGTAGTGCGGTTGCATTTCCTGTGGAAAGTTCGTTGCCAGAGGCAGTGGCCAAGGTTCGGTGGCCACAGCACGTTCAGTTGCAGGAGGGGGCGTGACCGTGGGCGGAGCCAGTGACGTCCCAGCTGTTTGTTTACTGCTTCCCAGAGCGAGCGAAACAGTCGGTACAGTGCGGCCCCTGCTGCGTCTGGCCGCGGGATGAAGAGCCTGAACCTGAGACTTGCCAGCTAGGCAGAGGCTGGCGAAATAGAGCAGTGATGCATCATGTAGTTTGTCAGCAATTGTCAATCATTGCTCGACAGGTTTGGGAGACCTCTGAGCCAGAGCAAAGTGGATCTGAGGAGCACTGCCTGAAACGAACTGTTGTTGCTGCAGTATTCCAGGAGAGTGTGCCCCCAGGGAATGAAGCGTTGTAGAATGTTCGGAAGAACAGGTTGAGTTGATTCATCGGGTCACTGCCTGAAACGAGCTGTCGTTGCTGCAGTATTCCAGGAGAATGTGCCTCCAGGGGATGTGGCGACAACGGCTGGTCAGGTGGCAGCATGAAGGTGACGCATTGTGGTTGAGCGTGATCCGTCGTGATGCAGAAGGCCGACGTGGATGAGACACTGTAATGTGTCAATTCCGGTTGCAGAAGCTCAACACATTGCAAGTGTGTTCGGATTGATGCGTCGTGGAAGACCGACGCGGATGAGGTACCGAGATGTGCCGAGAACAGTAGCGGAAGCTCAACTGGAGGCGGCACGGGGGCGACAGGTGAGAAAAAGTTCAAAGTTTGAAAACGTGTGCTAGTCCGTGGAAAGTTCAATGTACGATCAGAGCCAGAGCCACCTGTGTTGCAGGGAGGCTGCGGAGGTGCGGGCTGTCCAGCAGTACAGTGTGGAAAATGATATCGAGTGTCAGACGGAATGTGTGAATGTTCACTGTTCATAGTCACTCCACTCAAAACGGTGTGCGGATAAGGTGAATGTCGTGGCACAAAACACTGAGGCATAGCAGTGGGACGGAGATGGAAGTCAGGCACAGATAACAAGCTACTGTTCCTGTTGCAGGCCGAGGTATCAAAGCAGGAAGGTATGTGCTGATGCTGAACTGAGGCAGGCGCAGGTGTGGGTGGATGCTGAGGAGGTTGACCTGTGAACAAAGCAGTTTCAACCACGTGGCAGGAATCCGCATGGTACTACACGGATTGAGGTGTGGCAAATCGTTGTCCTGGCAGTTGTAGGTTGTCCGACGAAGCATTTGCAGAAATCGGCATTGGTCCTGCACTGCACGGAGATCTGTAAGAGGTAACTGCACCCTTGATGAGGGAGGGCACATGTGGTGGGAACAAAGGCGTCTGATAGCCGGAGTCATGCACACTCCTAACCTCACTTATTGTTGCAGGCTCGAAAACGTCTGGCGAAATCGGCATAAACGGCCAGTGAGAGGCATCGTGTTGCAGTACTGGTGGGTGTACATCGCTCTTATGTACGTTTGAAAACTTAAGTGCAATTATTAAGATTGTGGTGACTGTCGACCACCAGTAACTGCCACCTGCAAAGTGCAGAGTAAACAGTCTTTGGGGACTTGTTGATCTTTGGCTCAGTCTTGTGCACTTATGTTATGTTGTTTGTGTTGTGGTTTTCTGTATTGCTTTCGTTGTGTTTTGTGTGATGATACGAACCTTAATAAAAGTGCCTGATCGTAATAAGTTGGAGTTTTCTGTGTGCAGGCAGTCTTTATAGCCAGAAAACCCACAAGATCATTTTATTCCTTAGGTATATCTGCTAATTAAGTATTGTATCTGAATATCATACTGGGCGGTTATAATTAAAGTGCAGCTACTAACAGAGGTCCAGTGCAGACTGTAGAGATTGTATGACAGTGAAACAATATGAAACTTGTTAGGGGACAAACATTGATCGTGAATGTAGATAAATTCGATTCTTTTGCCATTATGTATAACCATGAGTACATTAATGAAACACTTGAATTTTGTGGGTCAAATAAATGTTATAAAATTAGAGCTCGGCCTACAGGTTCTTTCCAAAGAACCTAAAAAGAAAAAATAGGTAACATACAATTTATAATTAATGAAGTTTAAAGTTTAAGTATATTAATAATAATATTTATGTTTTCCAAGAAAAATTTATAATTAGAAAAACCAGTGAGTTAGTTGGCAACTGCAATGATATCCAGATTTCACATAATACTACTTCATGCACTTTTGATGTGGTAAATCTGTATACAAACGTGTCATTAGATGGGGCTACTGAGTTAGGAAAAACATTCTGCAATGTAAGAAATTGAATATCTCATGAATTATGGAAATAACTGAACTCTAAACACTAGTTTTGGTTTGTAAGCAGGCTAAGGCTTCTATCCAGTTATTCGTTGACCAGTCTGATGTGGTGGTAAAAAGACACCAAAAGGAAAGTCAAAGTTTTAAATTTCTCATTTAAGAAACTGTTCATGCAGGAGAATCCTACAAAAATACCATAATCTGACCATCACACAGGCTGCTTAAGCAGGATATAGTAACAGGCATCCATGGTGTAGAGAAACAACTGAAAGAGTTGAAAACAAACAGGTCTGGATGGAGTCCCAATTAGGCTTTATAAAGAGTACTCTATGGCACTGGCCCCCTGCTTAACTTGGATTTATCATAAACCTGTCAACCAGTGCAATGTCTCAAGCAACCAGAAGAAGAAACAGGTTACTCCTATATACAAGAAGATAGAAAGAATGGACCCACAGACTTACAGATCAATTTGCTTAATACTACTCTGCTGCAGAACCTATTCTCAGCCTGAATGTAACATAAATTTCCTTAAAATGGGAAAGCTTCCGTTCACAAGTCAGCACGGTTTTATGAGGCATCACTTGCGCAAAACTCAGCTTGCCCTTTTCTCACATGACACTCTGCAAACTACGGATGAAGGGCAGCAGGTAGATTTCATAGTCCTAGAATTACTGAAAGCATTTGACATGGTGTCCAACTGCAGGCTAAATGAATATACAGGATAGGTTTCCAGATAAGTGAGTGGCTCCAAGACTTATTAAGTAACAGAACCCAGTACATTGTCCTTGCTGGAAAGTGTTCTTCCGAGACAAGTGCATCATCAGGGGTGCCCCATGGAACTATGATAGGACTGACATTATTTTCTGTATATATAAATGATCTGGCAGACAGGGTGGGCAGCAACCTGCGGCTGGTCGCTGATGGTGCTGCAGTATATGGGAAGGTGTCATCTCTGAATGATGGTAAGAGGATACAAGACGATTTTGGCAAAATTTCAAGTTGGTGTGATGACTGGTAGCTAGCTCTAAATGTAGAAAAATATAAGTTAATGCAGAAGAGTAGGAAAAACAAACTTGTAATGTTCAAATACAGCATTAGTAGTGTACTGCTTGGCACAGTCATTTTGAGTAAATATTGAGGCTACACATTGCAAAGTGATATGAAATAGAACGAGCATGTAAGAATTATAGTAGGGCAGGCAAATGGTTGACTTCAGTTTATTGGGAGAATTTTAGGAAAAAGCAGTTCATCTGTAAAGGAGACCACATACAGGACACTAGTGCGACCCAGCTCTAGTGTTTGGGAACCACACCAGTTTGGATTAAAGGATGACTTCAAAGAAATTCAGAGGTAGGCTGCTAGACATGTTATCAGTAGGTTTAAACAACAACAGGCAAGTATTATGGAGATGCTTTGGGAACTCAAATGGGAATTCCTGGAGGGAAGGTGATGTTCTTTCCGAGGAACAGTATTGAGAAAATTTAGAGAACTGGCATTCCAAGTTGACTGCAGAACGATTCTACTGCCACCAATGTACATTTCATGTAAGGAGCATAAAGATAAGAGAAACTAGGGCTCGTGCAGGGGCATATAGATAGTTGTTTTTCCCTCACTCTGTTTATGAATGGAACAGGATAGGAAATTGTAACTTTGTATGGACAAAATATCAGAAGTAACATCAACCAAATTTCATTCTGCTTCCACATGAAGGGATCCACAGTAACACTGAATGAAATATAGAACAGTACACAAAGACTCACAATTATAGAATGCATCAATATACAGTCTCATAGGTGAGCATACAATAAGCAAGCAAATGTGAGGCCTAGGGCCCAACATGTCAGTCTTATATTGGGCTGATGTGCACATGGCACAGCACTCGGTACATTATTTGCCCACATTGTGAGGCAGCTTCTCTAGGCCAGCTGTGGAGGCACTTATATTGAGTGCCATTTGATCGTGCGCACTCACACTATAAGGTTACAACAATCCTTCTCCCTTGGGGAAAAGTGTTCACTGTCGGTATGTCCACGTCTTCAATGGTAGTTGATGCCTCTGGAGTAGGTGTCATGCTGTCACAAGAGAGCACAGTCTGAAATAGGTTGGGAACGGACAGGTGTGGTGCCTACTCCCAAGTGGGAGGCCGTAATGGAGCACTGGTGGCGATGGTGCTGTATTCGTGTCCACATTTGGGCAGGCACTCAGTGATGGAGGCAGCAGAGAAGATGGTAGTGGCAGTGGTGACAGGGGCTGCAGACATGGTGCCAGAGCCAGGGGAGGTGTGGAGCATGCCGTGGGGGTGGAACAAACGGTTGATCTGATGTGGCCACAGGTGTTGAGAGCTCTCCAGTGCACTTTTGGTCACATGCGGACAGAGTTGGTCATTATGTCGTGGCATCGAGCCATCATAGGTGTCCACAATGCAGAGGCAGTGGTCTCAGCAGAAATGAATGACCGCTGGTATCCACTTAGTGCACCTGCCAAACCCACAGGCCCAGACGGCTCAGCCCGTACGAGATTGCTGCGAGGTTGTGGTGGCAGGTGGCTGGGCATTGGCTGAGGTTGTAACGCCAGAAATGCATATCCTCCTATTTCCATCTATTGCACTATAAATTTTTTTCCTTATTTTGTTACCTGAAGATATGACATTTCTGTGTCTTTATACATTGTAATTGTTTTACTATTTGTATATATATTTATTTATTTATGCATTTATGTCGATGTATAATTGGTTTGTTTCGTAAATACTATTTGTATTTTTACGCTGGGTCTTGCCTAGGGAGAACTATGCTATCGAACGAATACATCGATAGGTCGTGTGGAGAACCAAAGTGTTTAGGATCTTTGGTAGTGGGAACTCGGCCGCGTGGAGCGCAGGCAGAGCAGGGTCTGGCTGGAGTAGTGCAGTGGAGCGGATGTGTTGTGTGACGCTCCCGCGAGTTGCCGCACTTTCGGGGTTTGGCAGTATGTAATTGCGCTCGACTTGCTATGTTAGTTTCTGACACGGTGTCGCGGACGGAAGGCATTAGCTGGTACACATCAAGAGCCCGTTTCGTCTGGAGACTGTGTCGAGAAGAAGGCGCGTCAACATTGAATTTCTGCAACAGCGACGGCCGACAGTGAGTGACTGTCGCCACCTCCTCGATTGACGGCTTTAAACCTTCAATCGACCAACAAGGAAGACTGGAAGCACGTAAGGTTTTAGAACTGTATGGCAGACCTCAGCTTTTAAAATTGTTGCATCACAAAATTACAGCAACTTAGCATGAACCTTTTTTGCTCATTGTCCCAATTGCATTACCAAGCAGGGTCCCTTCCTTTTCCTAAATGAACCCAAGTGTTGTTGAAATTCAGACGCCAGGATTAAAGTAATATCATTCCATTTCACTGCTTTAATTTCAAAGTTCAGTTAAAGTATTCATAGCTGTCTACCATAACCAAACAGAATTATATTTAGATTACACAAGCACAAATTAAGAGTGCGAGTTTTGTTGCCGTATTTTAGCTTACCTGCGACTGCAGCTCAGCTTGGTACATACTAAATTCTACTATTGTTAATTCTTCAGAATCATTTAATTCAAGTTCAAAGTTAAATCTCTTATTTCTAAATTGCGTAGATTCAAGTAGCTTTTGAAATGATTGTTGAGGTAGCCCAAGAGTAACCTTATTTTATTGAATTTCGTAGTGCTTCAGAAACAAAGTTCACTATTAATTTCAGTCACTAAATTAACTTTCAATTTTCCGGTTTTATTAATTCTTTTGCTAAATTAAGTCAGAGTGTAGCGAAATTTATTACTTCTGACATACTTTCAGTTTTCACACTACACGTGTCAACCTTCAGTTGCCACACTTCTAGTGCTAATTATATGTGTAATACCCTTTCTTTTTCAGTTACTATAGTAATTGTCCATAGGACGGGCGACCGTAATTTCCCCCAAATCTCAAATATCTAATTACCACTAGTTAATTGTTAATGTAACGGCCGCACATTTACTTTCTTTATTAACTTTACCCATTTTCAAAATTAATTTCCACCAGTTTCATTTGCACTTTTCCTTTCATTAAGATGTAACCCTTTCCTCCCTCTTTGCCGACAAATTAACTTCGGTGACGATTGCTTTTCCCAAATTTCCATTAGGTACACGCGGTTTAATTTTTCACTGTCATTAAGGTCGATAAGTGAGTAGGAGGTTACACGTGGCGACCTGGTGACAGGACAATCTTCAAATCTGAGGTTGTTCTGAACACGAATTTTGCATTGTGCAAATCTCATAACAAAGTACTGGTTATGAAGAAGCCGTTACGCCAGCGAGAATAAGTAGTGCGAGTAATCCTAATTATATTTCAGATTTGGCATTTATATTGAAAATTATTAAAATGAGTGAAGGCAACAATTACCAAAATTTGGTAGACTTGGATACGGAACAATCGGTCGAACAGTGGGAAACACGCACCGCGGAACCCATTGTTCAGGGGCAGGCGGCTAGCATGAAAGACGCGGCCGCCAAAACACAACAAAGAGCGGAAATGGAATTCCAAACTTTAGAAAATGTTTCGGAAACGGAAGCGAAAATCAAATCTGTACCCCTTGATGACCAATATGGGGGAACATATATAGAGAAACCAGCTACGGAAGTAAAACCGGTAGTTTCCGGGAATTTAACTGATTTATTGAATATTTTGATTAATGAAATCAAGAGTCAATCGGCAGAAATTAAAGCTCAGTCTGAAAAAATTGACAGGAAGCTAGACAACCAGAACAAAGCTATTAATGTTGTTAACAACAATGTTGGAGTTGTTAACACAAAAGTTGATAAAATCAAAGAAATATTGTTATGATTAATACCGAAATCGGTAATCTTAAACAGGAAATGATAGGAGTTTAGGCGGAAATTGCGAGCATAAATACTCGTTTTGATTCCGAAATTAGCAGAATCGAGAAAAGTGTAGGAGAAGCAGTTGCTCCGATCTTCGAGAATAAGGTGACGGAACAAATTCAATTAGTGAAAAAAGAGGTTCAACAGAAGGTGGAAACTTTAAAGGCTTTAGTATCCGAAGTAGATACTAAAGTGAGGAAGCAGGCTAATACCTGCGAAGAGAAAAAAAGGGAAGTGGAAACGCTTGCGACAACCACGTGCCAAGTAATTATGAGAGTTTCGGAATTAGAAAAGAAACTTGACGAAAAACAGAGCTATGTGCCAATATGTGCACATAGTTCGGAATTGTTGACGAAACAGGAGCGGTTCGACCCCTTGAAAAAAGGCGGTATACACGCGACGGATTTCATTAAAAATTGTGAAAGAGTTTTACCCAGATCGTAGACTAATGAGAGAAAAATTAATGCGGTTATTGACGTGTTGGCTGGTGATGCCAAGCGTTGGGGCTTAAACCTCAACATCACGAACCTGACTTTTGACGAGTTTAAAAATTTGTTTCTGGCTGAATACTGGTCAGAGCAAAAACAACAAAGTGTCTGGCGCGAATTTGTCGTATCAAAGCCTTTCGATGCGAATTCGCGTGGCTCGATGAAAGAGTTTTGTGAGGGCTGGATCCGCAAGTTGGAATATTTGCGTGATCGCCGCACGGAATCCGAAATAGTCTCGGAACTCTACAAGAAGCTTCCAGATGATACAAAACGCTACGTAGGAAGCAGTTACAGGACAATCAGTGATTTCCTGGAAAGAGTTGAGGACGAGGACAATTGGCGCAATAATCGCGACAGTGGTAGAGGCCGTGGTAACAACAAAGGGTACCACAACAACCACAACAACGATAACCATGGGAGTAATGCATACCGCAAACTTGGCAGCAATAACAATAGTGGTTCGGGCCGTAATGACAATCGGTACAATGCAAATAATAACAGGAATGACGGAAACCAGTATCATACTAGCGTGATACGGGCTTTGCAGAATAGTAATAACGCCAGAATGTGTGACCAGCCGCCTCAGCAGTATCCGGGGAGCAGATCTGCTGGGAGGAGACAGGGAAACCATTAGCCGCGCCGGTGAGGGGCCGACCGGGCGTGGAGAAATTTTGGCGGCCCAATAATAGTAGAAAACCGAGGTGTCGTCGTTATAAAAATTCCGTATGGAATAATCAACGGCGGGAGAGTGTGCCATTGTTATGAGAAAGGAGTGCGCCCACAAGTAGTAGATCAGCTGTAGACACGGCAGCAGAAAATACATTCACTGTCAGTGAGAACAATTTGAGCAGTGTTCCGGTAATCGATTATAAAGTGGCAGCTTAAAAACCACAGTGGAACTGGAGACTGAGTTTAAGAATGATTCGCAAGTGTTGAGAGAAGATCAGATGTCAGATAAAACGTCCGTCATCAAGCGAGGGGATGCAGAGAGGGACGAGGTCTGGTTAAGGCAGTTCGGTCGCTTATATGACGCACTAAGAGATTATAGCGGCCTGTATGGGAGGAGTGTTTATGGGGAGCGCAGGCAGGATTTGCCGCGTCTCGTCCCGCAGGAAGATAGTGTTTGTGAAATGATAGAAAGTTCTGGCACTAACCGGCAGACTTTACCAGAAATAGTTGAGGTTAATGAGGAGCACGAGCAAGATTCGTCGTGTTTCATACCGCAAGAGTTGGATGTTGAAGTAGTAACGGAAAGTTCTGGACCTGACCGGCAGACTTTACCGAAAGTTATAGTGTTAGAAGTAGCCGACCCATCCGACGCAAAACTCCAGTTTAAACATTGCGAAAGTATTGAGGAGAAAGATTACGAGAATTTTAGTGATAGCCGGACACGATTGGTAGAAAAACACGTAGATTACAGCGTGTATGAGGTTAGAGCTGACGTTATACGGCCGGACGGTAGCAGTGTGGGTTGCGCAGATCCAGAGGAAGTAATTGCAGATACTACTGGACACATTCCTCCAGGTAGATTGGCAGATGAGATCAATCTGACCAAAGGGAAATCAACGAAGGTGAGAATTAGTGAATTGATAGCAAAGCAACACTCACTAGTTGATGAGTTACAGGAAACGGTTTCGGTATTGTAGGCGAAGCTACAGACTAAGCCTCAGGACAAACGTGTTGAAATTAAAACTGTATGTGAACAGAGGCTGAAAAAGCTGCCAGATAAGCCGGATTTACGATCAAAGCCGGATGGTTTTTTCTGGAATGACCTGGATACAGACAAGGATTTATTGTGGGAAAATAAAGAAACAATCGAGGATAAGTTAGAGAGATAGTAGTGTCTGTTAATATGTACGGCCTACAACTAAACATGTTGATTGATACCGGTGCAGAATTGAGTGCTGTATCTGGGAAAGTATTTCAGTTACAAAGGACAGACCTGGCATCGTAGTTATGCCGGTAACAGGAGTGAAAATTATCAGTGCTACTGGGAAGGCCAGTAACCTGGTCACAAAACAGATTTTTGTCAACTTCGAGATATGTGGGGCACGATTTGAACAAGAGTTTGTCGTCGTGCCAGACTTAACTACGGAAGTAATTATCAGGTTAGATTGGCTATTAAAGTACCATGCAGCGATTAATTGCGAAAGCAAAACTTTGACATGTGCGTCACCAGATAAAACAATAGTAGCTAGTTTTGACAAGGCAGGAGACGGTGTGCGTAGGCAATACCAGCCTATACACATTGTTAACTGGCTGGATGCCATTGACGTAGGCATGAATTTGAACTACTGTAATGTGAGGAATCTCAGCATTGTCAATAGTGTAGAAAGTGAATTGGGAAGTATTGTAGACGGATTGTCAAACGTAACACACGAACAAAGATGAGGCCTGTATGAAGTAATAATGAGGAATAACAGTGTGTTTTGAGACAAATCAGGAGTTGTGGAAGAGATAATCAAATTCCCTCCACGGATTGACATTAGTATTGGTGTGAAAAAAGATCGTTTACGAGAAATAATGAAGCTAAAAGCCAATGCTCGCATACGTCCTCATGACGCTAAAGCGCGTTTTGCTAAGTTTGCAATCGGAGACTTAGTACTTGTAAAAGCTCACAAGAAATCGAGCGAGATAGGCAATGAAATCTCTAAATTTACGTTTGTTTATAATGAACCATATAAAGTCATTGGTATACCTCACAGAAATGGTTATTGCTTAGAGTATCCAAGCTCTGGAAAGCTATTAGGTATACGGAACATTGTAGACCTGAAATTGTACCAACCTAGGATTGATTAATACCACAGAATGGGTAGTTTGTACAGTATGTAAATATAGAGTGTAAGATTTAACGATTTGCTAGATTGCCATGCTTTTGCCTGACCAAGAGGTCATTAAAGAAGTTGCAATTAATGAGTAATTTATTTTGATTAAATGATTTAAGAGTAACTGATTATTAATCAAGTGAAAAATCCAAGCTGCTAGTTTAAGTTTTCAGCTGAGTCACAGTAGATTAAGGAATGTAAATATGATTTTGTAACTAGCTTTAAGATTTCATAAATATGTGATTTACTAGTCATTGCCGATGTACTTAGACGCTGTTTTAAGTTTCAGGCTAGTACACGCGTGTGATGATGGACAGTGTTGAGTTATCCACTGTGATAGTGTTAATGGACTCCTTGAGATTACTCGGGAGAGAGTTTTTCCGAAAGAATTCAGTGAAACAGACGTTCTGGAAATGCCGTTACACAGGCGAGTGATATCAAGCGTGCCGCACAGGCGGACGCAACAATACTGGCGAGGCGGAGCCACTGTCGCCTCTTGTGCCGCTGTCGGCATTCTTTGCACTTGCGGGTACGGAAGGCGGAGTTGTTTTTTTCCCGGACAGCTGATGTGAAAGAATTCTGCGGTCAATATTTATGTTTTTTTTCGATCTGCTGTGTATTATTTTCTTGTTTAGCGTTAAGTGGACTCTCAAGATGAGAATATTAATTGTGAAAAGGTTATATAAAAAGGTGTATTCTATGTAATTAATTATTAATTTGCGTATTTTGATCTACCTGTTTTTATGACTATGTACTCTGATTAATTCTGTAAATAGTATTCCATTTCTTGATACTGTTAGGAAATTTGCTGATTTTAGAATAGCTAAACCATTTTCTAAGTTTTCTATGAATTTTAATATATTGTCAACCTGTTTTATTTTGTGCAAGATGACAGAGTGGAATAAGATTAGGAGTGTCTCCACTCAATTATTATGGTCTAAAAAGTGATTTATGCTTAATTAGACGAATGCTAAATTTTGTTGATGTTTTGAGCATATGCATTTCCGCTGTTTCTTTTTTGGGACATTTTCTGAGTCTGTTTAGGTTACACGAACATCCTCAGACAATGTAGGGCACGTGTAACGCCGGAAATGCATATCCTCCTACGTCCATCTATTGCACTATAAATTTTTTTTCCTTATTTTGTTACCGGAAGATATGACATTTCTGTGTCTTTATATATTGTAATTGTTTTACTATTTGTATATATATTTATTTATTTATGTCGATGTATAATTGGTTTGTTTTGTAAATACTATTTGTATTTTTACGCTGGGTCTGGCCTAGGGAAAACTATGCTATCGAACGAATTCATCGATAAGTCGTGTGGAGAACCAAAGTGTTTAGGATCTTTGGTAGTGGGAACTCGGCCGCGTGGAGCGCGGGCACAGCAGGGTCTGGCTGGAGTAGTGCAGTGGAGCGGACGTGTTGTGTGACGCTCCCACGAGTTGCCGTGCTTTCGGGGTTTGGCAGGATGTAATTGTGCTCGACTTGCTGTTGTTGCTGCAGTATTCCAGGAAAGTGTGACTCCAGTGGATGAAGCATTGTAGAATGTTCAGAAGAACAGGTCGATAAGTGAGGAGGAGGCTACAAGGTGATGAATCAGTATATGGGGCTGGCAGTCATGAAGCAGCTCTGCTAGGCTACAGTTGCTGATTGAGGTGAACCTATATTAACTTAGGCAGAAGATTGACTGATATACTTTTTGTCAGGGTTTTAATGTACGCCTCTCCGTTGGACAGTGGATCAAAGGGAGGGCTACAACATTCTACATGCCACTTTTTGTATAAAAACCTACAAACTCTTGAGACAGAAACTGTGGGTTGCTGTTCATCCGAAGTGTAACAAGTGCATACAGCAACCCTTCCAAGGAAATAAATCTAAGTGTGCCATGACCATGGCCACCATCGGCATGGATGGACAACAAACTGCAAAAGGAAATTTTGAAATAGCATCAGTTACTACAAGCAAAGAGGAGTTAACAGAGCAGCAAAATCAGCAGGTATATGGCCTCAGGAGTGCTGGGTGGTGAGCTACAGGGAAAGAGAGACCTATGGTGCCACTTGATGGGTGACACACTACAGGCAGGCTGTCACAATGCACATGATCTCATTGTCAATACTCAGGCAAAACACATAGCTATGGGCCAGAAATTTTGTGTGAGAAACACCCCAATGGTCTAGATGGAGAAGGCACACGGCATCCCAGTGCAACATGGACAAGATCACAATCCTGGGCGCCAACTCTTCAATAGCCAACAGTAGCACACCATAAAGAACTGAGAGGTGGTGGTGGAGAGCATAATAACTACACAAAGGATCTGTCACTCGGTCCTGAGGTGTATCCAGCCAGCCACAATGTACAAACTGAACAACCCGACGTAAGAGAAGATCAGCTGTGACTGCCACTGAAACCTGAGAAATGGTAATGAGAAAAACATCCACGGTATTTTGGACTCCGATGTCTAAATGGAAACACTACAGTTAATCCAGATCAAATGCTAGATTGGAGCCACTTGGCAACTGAGAAAGAGCATCTGCATCAGCGCAGCATGCTGTGGGATGGTAATGAATCTCATAGCTATAGTGTGACAAAAAAAGAGCTCAGCATTGAAGGCAATGGGCCACTTTGTCTGGTAAGGATCCCAAAGGACTGAAGAGAGAAATCAGTGGTTTGTTATCAGTAAGCAAATGAAACTTATGTATAGGAAAACATGAAATTTTTTGATCACATACACAATAGCAATGATTTCTTTTTCTGTCCGTGAGTAGCACTACTGGACATGATTCAGAGTTTTGGAAGTGTATGCAATAGGGTATTTGGAACCGTCCTCATATTTGTGCATGAGAATGGCCCCAAGGCTGTACTGAGAGATTTCTGTGGCCAATGCAAGATGTTGAACTGGTTGTAAGGTAACCAAGCAAGGTATCAAATCTAATTTTGAAATCAATAGGGTAAAAGGATGCTCACAGGTGGGTGACCAGTGAAAAGGAACATCTTTGCGTAAGAGAGCATGAAGTGGGCAATGTGGCTGCACCAGGAAGAAATTTTTGGTAGGAGGCAGTCTTTCTGAGAAAGGCTTCAAGCTCTTTGACACTGGTAGGTCACAGCAAAGCTATAATGGCATCAACATGACGGTGTAAAGGCTCGATGCCAGTGTGTGAGATTGTGATTTGCCAAAGTTACATTTGAAATTGGCAGCCTTTAGGAGTGTGAATAAGGCACAAAGGTTCCACAAATGTTTATCTGTTGAAAAACCTGAGACCACAGTATCATCCAGCTATGGGTGAGCACGAGATTTTGAAGGTTGAGTCCTCCAAATTCTTGGGTCTGCATATAGATAGCAAAATGAAGTGGCACCACCATATTCAAGGTCTGTGCAAAAGGCTAAGCTCAGCAACGTTTGCCTTAAGAATAATTTCAGACACTAGGGTAATGAGCATAATAAAAACTACATATTTTGGCTATTTTCACCAACTTATGGCCTATGGTATAATATTTTGGGGAAATCAACCAATAGCAAAAAAAGTGTTCCATGCACACAAGCGAGCAATAAGAATTATGTGTGGAGTACATCCTAGGCACTCGTGCAGGGATCTTGTTTAGAACTCTACAAATCCTTACAACACCTGCCCAATACATTTTTTCCCCTGATGTGCTTTGTTTAAAAAAATAGCAACTTATTCCAAATCAATAGCTCATACCACAGTTATAACACCCGAAGGAAACTGGATATCCATTATGAGCTAACAACGAAAAGCGTGGTCCAGATGGGGGTTTTATACAGTGGCACCAAGATTTTTAATGCCCATCAAAAACGGCTCTGAGCACTATGGGACTCAACTGCTGAGGTCATCAGTCCCCTAGAACTTAGAACTAGTTAAACCTAACTAACCTAAGGACATCACAAACATCCATGCCCGAGGCAGGATTCGAACCTGCGACCGTAGCGGTCTTGCGGTTCCAGACTGCAGCACCTTTAACCGCACGGCCACTTCGGCCGGCTAATGCCCATCCACCGCACATTAAAGAACTGGTTGGGAATATGGCAAAGTTTAAAGAAAATCTGAAGCAGTTCCTTTTAGATGTATCTTGTTACAGTATTGATTAATTTCTTAGCAAAAATGCATAGAATCTCTTGTTTGTGCTTAAACCTTACTGTGTGACCTCTACAATTGATTAATCATACTCTGTAAGTACAGTGTAACTTAATACAATACCCAAATTTATGTATGTCTGTATACGATGCCTGTATAACTTAAGAACAATACCCAAATTTATGTATGACTGTATATTCTTTCAGATGTCCTGTATCTTAACTAATATGTAAGGGTATATGCTAAACTTCACAGTTTCTTTAACCTAATGATAAGATCAATGTATCTGTGCACAAAACAATAATCTGTAAAAAACCTTGACTCATTCTATATCCAGGGATATGTTCCCATATGGATCTATGGAACAGGAAATAAATAAATAAATAAATAAATAGTTAATGCACCGTGGCACAGAGGCTATCAATTGCTTCAGAAATCATGGCAGGTGCTAGCCGTGTCAAATGATGTGCTGATACTGATATAACCTGAAGGGCGGTATTCACTATGAGGACATGTTTGGAATCGTCATCCAAAAGTAGTTGTAAGTAGGCTTCTGACAAGTGTATTTTGGAAAAATATTGGTCCCTGGAAAGCAGTGCTAAGAGTTCATTTGGGTGGGGTAAAGGAGAGATATCAATAATAGACTGTGAATTTACAGACACTTTAAAATGACCACAGAGTCAAAGGTTACCATTAGGTAATCTGCCAGGAAGTTTCGTTTCATACCATTAGGCTTTTTATCAATTACCAGTGGAGTAGACCATTCACTAGAGGAGACAGACATGATAACACTCAAAGATTTAAGCCAATCTAGTTCCAATTTGACTGGCTTGTGTAAAGCTACTTGGGGCGTGCCATCTATTTCACTGTGATGTTATCCTTGAAATTCGTATTTCATCCTAAACTTTCCAAAAACAAAGAGGAATGTTCTGAGCAGAGTGTGTCCAGTTTTTGGTAGGGAACTTGATCTGATACCAGATGCCCTAGGTCAGAAACAGAAAGCCCAAAAATTTTGAAGGTGTCTAACCCAAATATGTTTTCAGAGTTGGCACCATCCACTGTAGAAAAGTCAAAAGCCAAACAACTGCTTTGTACACTATGGAAGTAGAAAACTGTCCCAATATGGGTCTTTGTTGTAACTCATCAACCAATGAGATTAGGGGAAAATATCTGTGATCCAACATCCACATAGGTTTGAGAATTTAACAGTCACTGCTGCACCCACATCCACTTGCATTTTTTACATTTTGTCCGTCACAAGTACGTCAGTGTAGAGAGCTACCAGCACTATGGCACTATCCCATGCGGTGTGGAGACTGTTGTTGCATGACTGTGACATTTTCTTTACCCTGTGAGCTAACCGGTGCCACCTGAGGAGGAGAGGATGTTATAGTGGCTTGTATTGTAGCATTACAGTCTACTGTCACTAGCATATGAGTCTTGGTGGGCCTCAGTAACAAACTGGCTATGATGGCTAAGCTCCTGAAGTTTAACGTATCAAGCTCTGTATGACTGTTGTGGCTTCTTATGATAATGGTAGAACTCAGTAAAAATGTGTACGTTTGCAATGGTGATTAGAGAGCAACTGACATATTTCATCAAAAGAGAGACTGGCAAGTTCCTGAAGAGCAGCTCGCTGGCATGAAAGGTGATAAATGCAAGGAGAAATCTATGACAAAAATAAATCCTTACAGGATTTGGAGTCAGAGACTCCTAAAGCTTGAAAATGTTGCTGAAGGTGTTTCTCATATGGGTCCCAATCTTCCACAGAATCATCATACAATAGAAACAGTGCAGGTTCAGTCAATGGTGGTGGAACCTGGCACATCAACGAGGCTGCCACATTGTTTAATGCCACAGGTAGTAATAATGAGGTTGTTAAAAAATAAATGATTATAAAAAGTATGGAAGCAACACAATAATTTTAATACATGATGAAATTTGCGATATACAAAAATTATATCAGTTATTTGATAATATAAACCCATCTTTAAAATTTACCATTAAAGCTGAAAACAATAGGGGGATTAATTCCTTGAGCCCAAGAGGAGAAAAATAGAATGGGAAGCAATAGGTAAATATTTACAGAAAACTGACAACTACTGATAAATAACAAATAAATACTTCCATTTAATGTATTTGCAACTGTGAATGTGGTCAACAATCAGCTTCAGAGTGGAATGATGACAACGAAAATTCATGCTGGACTGGGACTAGAACCTCAATTTCCGACTTATCACAAGCAGTCACCTTACCATTTGGCTACCCACACACAACTTCAAGCACTGATAGAAAGCACCGAAGCTGAAATCGTTATAGGTACGGAAAGCTGGCTGAAGCCAGAGATAAATTCTGCCAAAATTTTTACAAAGGCACAGATGGTGTTTAGAAACTATAGATTGCATATAACCGGTGGTAGCGTGTTTATCACTGTTAGTAGTATTTTCTCCTGTAGCGAAATAGAAGTGGATAGTTCCTGTGAATTATTATGGGTGGAGGTTACACTCAACAACCAAGCTAGGTTACTAATTGGCTCCTTTTACTGACCTCCCGACTCAGCAGCATTAGTTGCAGAACAACTGAGAGAAAATTTGGAATACATTGCACATAAATTTTCTCAGCATATTATAGTCTTAGGTGGAGATTTCAATTTACCAGATGTAGACTGGGACAATCAGATGTTTAGGACGGGTGGTAGGGACAGAGTATCGAGTGACATTATACTGAGTGCACTATCCGAAAATTACCTCGAGCAATTAAACAGGGAACTGACTCGTGGAGATAACATCTTGGACCTACTGATAACAAACAGACCCAAACTTTTCGACTCTGTAAGCGCAGAACAGGGAATCAGTGATCATAAGGCTGTTGCAGCACCCCTGATTATGGAAGTAAATAGGAATATAAAAAAGGGGAGGAAGGTTTATCTGTTTAGCAAGAGTAATAGGAGGCAGATTTCAGACTACCTAACAGATCAAAACGAAAATTTCTGTTCCGACACTGACAATATTGAGTGTTTATGGAAAAAGTTCAAGGCAATTGTAAAATGCGTTTTAGACAGGTACGTGCTGAGTAAAAGTTAGGAAACTACCATAAGCTGGGGTGAGGTCGATCCACTTGTTGGGCGCCATTTACATTGTAGCTCTGTACCAGCTATTTAAATTAAAGCAACATTGGAAAACTTATAATTGCATAATGCCTAAGGAATGTAAGAATGATCTTTTTCTTTCAGAAATAAAATAAGTTGAATACATTTTGAGAAACATACATTGAAATTTTTGGAACAATTTAACCCGGGCTTGTCGAGACATTGGTCGATATTGTGAATTCTGCGCTTGTAGGTGACTCTTTTGTTCTGGAATAATGTCACCCAAGTCCAGGTATGTTTGGATGACTGTAGAAAGATAACAGAAAGTAAATATCATTTACAAGTATCCCAAATTATTATTTTATTAGACAAAATACAAAATTAATTGCAAATAATCTCAAAACTAACTTCAGAAAGAAATAATAACTCAAGTACAATAACGAAGTTATCTTATTGAAACAGAACAATAGTTACAAAGTTCAAGGTAACTCATTTTCACTTGGCCTTTATCATTCTATTTATATAAAAGAATTTAATTCAGGTACACTAAAGTATCACTCAACAATGTAGGAGGTGCTATTTTTCTGATTATGTCCTCCCAGTCATATTCCACAAAATCTTCTTTATCAAGCCATTTCCAGCTTCTCCCAAACTTCTTCATACAGCTAACAGTAGGTTCTCCTGTGTTGTTATCAGGGAGTTTCTCAATAATCCCTGGATACTCCTCCCCATTGCATTTAACAGTCACAAAGTCACCCTTTTCCAATTCTTTCTTCTGTTCTAATGTGAAACAAGATGTTTTAGGTGTAGCTGTTTGAGTTTCTGAATCACTGAAGGTCTCACTCAGGTCATCAGGTTCCAATTCCATTTCTTCAGGTTTGGTTGAATTGTCACTACCACTACCATCAGTCAAGAATACAGTTTTCTTTGGATGTCCAGGCTTCTTCTTTGTCTTTACTGTCCAATCAATCTCTTTACTCAAAACATCAACAGTAATGCTCTGTTCAGCAGACACACTTAGCTTCTTTCTCTTTTGCTTGCCAGGAATATTAACTCCTTCAATGTCTTTATGTTTATCTTGTAGGTATTGTAGATATGAATCTCCTACTGTTTGCATGTCAACCTTTTGCTGCCTCTCAAATTTTCTGAGGAATTATAGTTTATTTATGGAGTATATACTACATTTCCTTAAACCTGAAATGAGATTTTGCTTCACTGTTGGTAAGATTGTTTCAATTAACTTCTTTAAAAGAGAAGGAAAAGTGTTTTGAGGAATTTCAGATATTCGGCTACCACTCTCAGTATCTCTCCACTCTTGGAGAATGTTTTGCCATGCCAGTTTCAATGGTTGAAGACAGCACCATCCAGTGGATGTGTTACATTTGTTGAATTTGGTGACAGACATATGTAGCAAACATTAAATTCTTCACAAATTTTAAGGACTTTTTCACTTATATGGGAAGCGAAATTATCACCTATCATCGCTTTTGCCCCATCTTGATTTTTTTTAGTCTTGGAATCATCACCTTCATAAACCAATCTTCAAATGTGGTATTATCAGACCACCTACTACTTGTTCTGTTGTAATAACAGTTTTTGGGTCCATTTAGTGTCCAAGTATCCCACAGATGTTCGGCTTTGTACACAACATAGGGGAGCATCAGCTCACCACTAGCACTGCCTGCGAACATCACTGAAACAGATGTTTCTGTTGTATTGCAAACTTGCTCTACATATTTAGCTTCTCTGCGACAAATGACACGTCTTGCACCTGGATCATCTCGTAGATTGGTTTCATTGTAATTCCATACGTGTGTAGGTGGAATACTGTCAACTTGTTTTGCCAGATTGTTTTGGTATTCTTCAAGCACTTCTTTGCTGACAGCAGCTCTTACTCTTTTTATATTTGAAGAGACACGAGCTGTCAGAATAGGATGGCGCTTTAAAAATGGTGTAACCCAATCTGGCCCTGGCATACCATTTTAAATTTGGGGACACTTTTGCCTGTTTCTAATAAGAAATGTTTGACACAGAATTTTAAGTCTGTTTTAGTCACAGGAAATCCAAATTCTGCAAGTTTTAAGATATTGCTCTTGAAACCCTCCTCCTCCTCTTGAGTAAACACCCTTGGCCCTCCAATAACAGAGCTTCGTACACCCTTTAATTTATTTATAATGGTACTGCGAGGTATTCCATATTTCTCTGCAAATGCACGATATGTGAGGCGCTTGCATTTGATGTCTTCCAGGCATTTTTGTAAAGTGTCAGGTGAACAGTTCACATATGAACGAGATGCAAGCTCAGGTTTGTGTTTTCGGGGCATTGTGAACTGAAAGGTGAAAAATGTAATACATATAAGGCACTTCAGGTTCAGAAAGTCAGTTAAATTTTATTTTACTCACATCAGTTTTATTTTGCTCATGTCAAATGTCAACAATTTGATATTAATTGAACAATGGGGTGACATCGTTCTGGGACCAAAGTCATCCCTCTCTAACCTCAAAATTGCCTCTTTGACATACATCTCAATTATTCGCAAAATGTGAGCACTCAGCATTAAAATGCAAACTGGAACTTAATAAGCACAATATTAAGCACCAAATGCTTGCTTACAAGTTGTTTTGTCCGTTGTCTTGTGGGTCACAGGTATGAAAGTTCCCAGATGATTTTTTCGCTACAAAATTATCCATCCAAAACAAACTAGTGCTGCCTCTAGCGGAATTTTCCTGAACTTAAAACTCTGGTTCCTATGTTGACAACATGCATTCTACAACAGGTGCCAACTATGAAGATCATAATTTCCCCACTAGTTTTGCCAGGTAAGCAATTTATAACAAATTATCCACATTGGAACAATGTTACCCTGCAGGACCAAATCTCACCCCGGTTTATGGTACTGCGAAAGCAAAGAGAGCTTCACTGCAAATTTAAACACAGCCAAAACCTCTCAGACAAACAGAAGTTTGTCAGCAGTGTGCAAGTAGCAGCAAGTGGCTTATTTAGCGTTCATATAAGTATTGTAGTGAAGTTGAAAATTTGTTTGACTGTTATTAGCTCACTTGTTTAGTTAAATCTGTCAAATCATTGTGTAGTTTCGTAATTAGCAGGGGCAGATTTGCGTTTTAATACCTGTGACATTTAAAGTCTCATAGTCGTCTGTCATTTGTTTATTTCTTTCAAATAGTCTTTGTACGTTACTGACAGAACAGTTACCCTTCTGCCACTGAGCAGTGTGTCAGCAGTGCGCAAGTAGCAGCATTACTGCATTTACTAGGCAGTCTTGTATTTTAATAACCATTTAAATTTTGTGTCGAATTCTTTGTGCTCTCTGTAGATTAGTTCAGATGTTCTTTGCACAACAGTATTTAGCATGGATAGGGACTGCAACTGCTGTGTTCGAATGCGGGCTGAGTTGGCATCCCTTCGTTCCCAGCTTCAGGCAGTGTTGGCTTCGGTCACACAGCTCGAGGCTATTGCCAATGGGCATCACTGTGGGGGCCCAGATGGGGGTTTGTTGGGGACGGCCAGCTCGTCCCACGCATCCCCCAATCGGACTACGGCTGTGGCTGCCCGGGATACTACCCACATTGAGGCTGACCCCTCACCCATGGTAGAGTGGGAGGTCGTCTTGAGGTGTGGCAGGGGGCGAAAGACATTCTGGAGGACTGAATGGAAGGCCTCTCCAGTTTGCCTGACAAACCAGTTTCAGGCTCTGTCTCCAGCTGATACTGATCTTTGGCTGGACATGGCTGCTTGTCCTGTTCCAGAGGTTCCCCTCTGTCTGCAAGATCCGGGCAGTCGCAGAGGGTGGGCTTACTGGTAGTCGGGAACTCCAATGTCAGGTGCGTAATGGGGCCCCTTAGGGATATGGCTGCAAGGGAGGGGAAGAAAACCAATGTGCACTCCGCATGCATACCAGGGGGAGTCATTCCAGATGTGGAAATGGTCCTTCCAGATGCCATGAAGGGTATAGGGTGCACTCATCTGGAGGTGGTCGCTCATGTTGGCACCAATGATGTGTGTCGCTATGGATCGGAGGAAACCCTCTCTGGCTTCTGACAGCTATCTGATTTGGTGAAGACTGCCGGTCTCGCTAGTGGGATGAAAACAGAGCTCACCATCTGCAGCAGGACTGACTACGGACCTTTGGTACAGAGCCGAGTGGAGGGTCTGAATCAGAGGCTGAGACAGTTCTGCGACCGTATGAGCTGCAGATTCCTAGACTTGTGCCATAGGGTGGTGGGGTTTCGGGTTCCACTGGATAGGTCAGGAGTCCACTAAACACAGCACGCGGCTACATGGGTAGCAGGGATTGTGTGGCGTGGATTGGGTGGTTTTTTAGGTTAGATGGCCTCCGGCAAGTACAGAAAGGGCAACAGCCTCAAAGGGTGTGGGGCAAAGTCAGGACATGTGGGGACCAAGCAGCAGTTGGTATTGTAATTGTAAACTGTCGAAGCTGCGTTGGTAAAGTACAAGAACTTCAAGCGCTGATAGAAATCACCAGAGCTGAAATCGTTATAGGTACGGAAAGCTGGCTGAAGCCAGAGATAAATTCTGCCAAAATTTTTACAAAGGCACAGACGGTGTTTAGAAAGGATAGATTGCATACAACTGGTGGTGGCGTGTTTATCACTGTTAGTAGTTTATCCTGTAGTAAAATAGAAGTGGATAGTTCCTGTGAAATATTATGGGTGGAGGTTATACTCAACAACTGAGCTAAGTTAATAATTGGCTCCTTTTACCGACCTCCTGACTCAGCAGCATTAGTGGCAGAACAGCTGAGAGAAAAATCTGGAATACATTTCACATAAATTTCCTCAGCATGTTATAGTCTTAGGTGGAGATTTCAATTTACCAGATATAGACTGGGACACTCAGATGTTTAAGACGGGTGGTACGGACAGAGCATCGAGTGACATTGTAATGAGTACACTATCCGAAAATTATCTCAAACAATTAAACAGAGAACCGACTCATGGAGATAACATCTTGGACCTACTGATAACAAACAGACCCAAACTTTTCGACTCTGTAAGCACAGAACAGGGAATCAGTGATCATAAGGCTGGTGAAGCATCCCTGAATATGGAAGTAAATAGGAATATAAAAAGAGGGACAAAAGTTTATCTGTTTAGCAAGAGTAATAGGAGGCAGATTTCAGACTACCTAACAGATCAAAACAATAATTTCTTTTCTGACACTGACAATGTAGAGTGATTATGGGAAAAGTTCAAGAATCGTAAAATGCGTTTTAGACAGGTACGTGCCAAGTAAAATTGTGAGGGACTGGGAAAACCCACCGTGGTTCAAGAACAAAGTTAGGAAACTACTGCGAAAGCAAGAAGAGATTCACTGCAAATATAAACGCAGCCAAAACCTCTCAGACAAACAGAAGCTAAATGATGTCAAAGTTAGCATAAGGAGGGCTACGTGTGAAACATTCAGTGAATTCGAAAGTAAAATTCTATGTACCGACTTGACAGAAAATCCTAGGAAGTTCTGCTCTTACGTTAAGTCAGTAAGTGGATCGAAACTGCATATCCAGACACTCTGCAATGATTTTGGCATTGAAACAGAGGGTGACACATGTAAAGATGAAATACTAAACACCTTTTTCCAAAGCTGTTTCACAGAGGAAGACCACACTGCAGTTCCTTCTCTAAATCCTCACATGAACGAAAAAATGGCTGACATCGAAATAAGTGTCCAAGGAATAGAAAAGCTACTGAAATCACTCAACAGAGGAAAGTCCACTGGACCTGATGGGATACCAATTCGATTCTACACAGAGTACGCAAAAGAACTTGCCCCGCTTCTAACAGCCGTGTACTGTAAATCTCTAGAAGAACGGAAGGTTCCAAATGATTGTCAAAGAGCACAGGTAGTTCCAGTTTTCAAGAAGGGTTGTCGAGCAGATGCGCAAAACTATAGGCCTTTATCTCTGACATCGATCTGTTGTAGAATTTTAGAACATGTTTTTTGCTCACATATCATGTCATTTCTGGAAACCCAGAATCTACTCTGTAGGAATCAACATGGATTCTGGAAACAGCGATCTTGTGAGACCCAACTCGATTTATTTGTTCATGAGACCCAGAAAATATTAAATACAGGCTCCCAGGTAGATGCCATTTTCCTTGACTTCGGGAAGGCGTTCGATATAGTTCCACACTGTCGCCTGATAAAGTAAGAGCCTACAGAATATGAGACCAGCTGTGTGGCTGGATTGAAGAGTTTTTAGCAAACAGAAAACAGCATGTTATTCACAATGGAGAGACGTCTGCAGATGTTAAAGTAACCTCTGGCGTGTCACAGCAGAGTGTTATGGGACCATTGCTTTTCAAAATATATACAGGGTGTTACAAAAAGGTATGGCCTAACTTTCAGGAAACATTCCTCACACACAAATAAAGAAAAGATGTTATGTGGACATGTGTCCGGAAACGCTTAATTTCCATGTTAGAGCTCATTTTAGTTTCGTCAGTATGTACTGTACTTCCTCGATTCACCGCCAGTTGGCCCAATTGAAGGAAGGTAATGTTGACTTCACGTCATCAACACAGATTTTCTGTGAACGTTTGGGCAGGCGTTGTTGGTGATGTCTTGATTGGGCCCCATGTTCTTCCACCTACGCTCAATGGAGCACATTATCATGATTTCATACAGGATACTCTACCTGTGCTGGTAGAACATGTGCCTTTACAAGTACGACACAACATGTGGTTCATGCACGATGGAGCTCCTGCACATTTCAGTTGAAGTGTTCGTACGCTTCTCAACAACAGATTCGGTAACCGATGGATTGGTAGAGGCGGAGCAATTCCATGGCCTCCACGCTCTCCTGACTTCAACCCTCTTGACTTTCATTTATGGGGGCATTTGAAAGCCCTTGTCTATGCAACCCCGGTACCAAATGTAGAGACTCTTTGTGCTCGTATTGTGGACGGCTGTGATACAATACGCCATTCTCCTGGGCTGCATCAGCGCATCAGGGATTCCAGGCGACAGAGGGTGGATGCATGTATCCTCGCTAATGGAGGATATTTTGAACATTTCCCGTAACAAACTGTTTGAAGTCATGCTGTTACGTTTTGTTGCTGTGTATTTCCATTCCATGGTTAATGTGATTTGAAGAGAAGTAATAAAATGAGCTCTAACATGGAAAGTAAGTGTTTCCGGACACATGTGCACATAACATATTTTCTTTCTTTGTGTGTAAGGAATGTTTCTTGAAAGTTTGGCCGTGCCTTTTTGTAACACGCTGTATAAATGACCTAGTAGATAGTGTCGGAAATTCCATGTGGCTTTTCGCGGATGATGCTGTATTATACAAAGAAGTTGCAGCAATAAAAAATTGCAGCAAAATGCAGAAAGATCTGCTTATGGATAGGCACTTGGTGCAGGTCATGGTAACTGACCCTTTACATAGACAAATGTAATGTATTGCAAATGCGTAGAATGAAGGATCCTTTATTGTATGATTATATGATAGCAGAACAAACACTGGAAGCAGTTACTTCTGTAATATATCTGTGAGTATGCATGTGGAATGATTTGAAGTGGAATGATCATATATAATTAATTGTTGGTAAGGCAGGTGCCAGGTTGAGATTCATTGGGAGAGTCCTTAGAAAATGTAGTCCATCAACAAAGGAGGTGGCTTACAAAACACTCATACGACCTATACTTGAGTATTGCTCATCAGTGTGGGATCCGTACCAGGTCAGGTTGACAGAGGAGATAGAGAAGATCCAAAGAAGAGTGGTGCATTTTGTCACAGGGTTATTTGGTAAGCGCGATAGCATTATGGAGATGTTTAGCAAACTCAAGTGGCAGACTCTGCAAGAGAGGCACTCCGCATCGCGGTGTAGCTTGCTGTCCAGGTTTCCAGAGTTCTGGATGAGGTATTGGTATATTGCTTCCCCCTACTTATACCTCCCGAGGAGATCACAAATGTAAAATTAGAGAGATGCGAGTGTGCATGGAGGCTTTCCGGCGGTCATTCTTCCCACGAACCATACACGACTGGAACAGGAAAGGCAGGTAATGACAGTGACACATAATGTACCCTCCGCCACACACCGTTGGGTGGCTTGCAGAGTATAAATGTAAATGTAGATGTAGATGTAGACAACTCACACACAGACCCAAACTTCCACATGTCGTGAACCATGCATCTACAACCTGTACTCATACATCCATTACGTATATTCCCATACAGGTCAGAGATTTTACTTGAAAGGTGCTTGCCTGGTGTCAGCAGAAAAATATGATATTGCAGTGCCTGTGGTATTTTGAATTATGATGCAAGGTTCACAGTTCTAAATATGTTAAATGTATGTCAACTGTAGTTGTCACATTGCCTGTTCCTTTGAACATGTATGCAGGCACTGCAATATTGACACCAAGCAAGTGACTTTCCTGTAAAATGTCTCACCTGTACAGGGATGTAGATAGAGGATGTACGAGTACAGATCGTAGATGCATGGTTGACAAGATATGGAAGTTTAGGTGTAGCTGTCAGCCATGCCCGGATAGCCAAATGGTAAGTGGGAAATCCAGGCTCAAGTCCTAGTCTGGCACAAATTTTCATTGTTGTCATTCCATTTTACAGCTGATGGTTGTCCATATTCATAATAGTAAATACAGTAAATGCATTTCAAAATAGCTGTAGTCACTGCAGTGCATGTTCTTTTGGAAATTCACACACATGCACTGCATATCATAATAAAAACTTCTGTCACCCAGTCAAGTATAAGCATTGCTTTCCTGTTATTCTATGTTAGACAGGATTATTAGGCTACCACTGTCAGATTAAAATGTTGAAACAGGACTGAATAGCTTGAGATATATTGCTGTTAGAAATGGAAATGACCACCAGTAGTGACAAGTTACATAGTAAAAGAAATGAAAACTAAGGAGAAGGCAGATAAATATGAAAATACTTTGAAAAAGATAAATGATAGACCAAAACCCAATTATGCTGTTCTGCCACATTGTGAGAAAGTTTCAAATGAAATTAAACAGCTGTTTAAGAAAAATTGTATCATAATGTCATTTCAGACTGACAGTAGTTTGGGAAAAACTACAGCATGATTTTGAACATAAGTCTATTTAAGACCAGTGTAGGATATACAGAATCAATTGTCTACAATGTGATAAAATTTATATTGGTCAGTCAGGTAGGAAATTAAGAACAAGAGTCAAAGAATATATTTACCGTAGAAATACATCTGCTTTAGGCACACACCTGAATCCATATAATCATACCTCAGGGAATATCTGTGACCAGACAGAATTACTACAGAAAGAGGATAAAAGTGTCAGTTTGAACTTGTTGAAAGACACTGAGATTTTTGCTAGTATGATTCCACATCCATTTGCAGTACTTAATGGGCAGACAGACCAAAGGAATAAAACAACTTCATTGAAGTTTCTGAAAGTATATAAATGTCCTGTAAGATTGTAGCCATGAGAGAAGGATATAAAAGATAGAATTTTGCAATTTTAAATTAATTATTGGGCTATTTCCCTGCCCCCCCCCCCCTACCCTCCCACATCATTGCCCATTGCACTGACAGCTTATTCTTATTTAAGTAAGATATTTTTCTATGTTTCAATTTACTTGAACTGTAAATGTGCTTCTTAGGTAACACTTCATTATCAGAGGTACTTTTGAGCTGTGTGCATATATTTTATTCTGTGTTAGTGTAGTATCGGTAATCTAGAGTGTAATAACGAATATTTGTCATAGTGTTTTTCAGAGATATATAAGATGCCTGCTGGGATTTAGCCATGGGAACATAAGTAAAGTATCTCTGTCATTTGAAACTTTAAATCATTTATTATTTTTTGGCTATGTTATATACCTCCTCGCCCTTTAGCTCTTTATACTTTCATGTTATTGTAACTTCAATAAGATGGTTTCTATCAGTATGAACTTCTGAATGGGTAGATACTTGGCACATACAACTGATGTGAGCTCTTCCACCTCTTCAATACTGCATTTCCACTGAAATCCAGGAAAATCGGAAACAAACACACAAACTCATGGGTAACAAAAGGGATAAGGATTTCCAGCCAAAAAAAGCGTGACTTAAAAAATCACGTGAAACACCATAAAGTTGATGATCAGTTTAGGTCATATTCTAAGACCTATTTTGCAGTCTAGAGAAAAGTAATCCAACAAGCAAAAAAATTATACAATGATAAATTTATAAAGGAATCTAACAATTGAAAGGCTTGTGGACAGTTGTAAAAAATGAAACAAACAGTAAACAGCATGTTATAAACAGAACATTAAAACTAAACCTAAATGATGAAGTCACATCAAATCCCCAAAAAATAGTAAATGGTTTTAATGACTATTTTAGCAAAATAGCAGGAAACCTTATAAAGAAAAACTGCCACAGACCAAATACTCAACACCAAACACTAACAGAAATCATACCAGTACAGGCATCAATGTTTCTTCACAAAGTCTCCAATACTGAAGTACTTACAACTATAAAAGGACTAAAGAATCAGTACTCCAGTGGCAGTGACAACATTCCTGATTTAATTGTAAAGAAATGTGGAGAATCCATTGTAGAACCCCTAACCCACATAATAAATGCATCCTTTTCAAATGGAGTTTTCCCTGACCTACTAAAGACTTCTAAAATTACCCCACTTCACTAAAAGGGCCCTAAAAATGATGTAGCCAATTACAGGCCCATAGCACAACTCAGCTCATTCTCAAAAATATTTGAAAAATTATTTTACACCAGATTGGAAGACTTTACTAATAAACTATCCTTATTAACAAAACACCAGCATGGTTTTAGAAAGCAAAAGACAACTACCACAGCTATTTATGAGTATCTCAACAAAACCTTAAAAGCACTGGATAATAAGGAAATCACTACTGGTATCTTTTTAGATTTATCCAAAGCCTTTGATGTAACTGACCATACCATACTCCTTAAGAAGGTAGCAAATAAAGGTATAAGAGGAATTGCAAACAAATGGTTGAAATTAATTTTGAAAAAAAAGAATACAACCACCCATCAATCTACTGTACACTCCTCTGACACAATGCCTATTAGATAAGGTGTGCCACAAGGCTCAATCCTGGGACCCATACTGTTTCTGCTATACATTGATGATATAAACCTGAAGCTTGCTACAGGGCATACCACACTATTTGCCGATGACATGAGTATTCTAATAACAGGTACTGATACAGAGGACCACAACCAAAAAATTAAACCGCTTATGTCGTCACTCAGCAAATGGTTCAGCAAGAACAAACTGATTATAAATACACAGAAAACAATGTACATCAACTTTAGACTTTCATCCCAAAAACAAGAAATGCCCGATGTGATTCTAAATAACCAAGAGCTCATGTGTGTGGACTCTGTCAAGTTTCTTGGAATATGGCTTGAAGAAAATCGTAAGTGGGAGACTCACACAAATTATATCTCAAAAAAGCTATCAACTGTGTGTTACATTTTAAGGATACTCAAAAAATCAGTCACAAAATCTGTACTCATACATGTATATTATGCTTACTTCCACTCTACATTTCAGTATAGAATCGTATTTTGGGGGAACTCACCTGGAGGTAGATATATTTTCAAAATCCAAAAAAAGGCAATATGCATATCATGTAACCTAAGACATAATGAATCATCAGACAACATTTCAAAACAAATAGCATTATGAGACTGTCCTCTGCTTACATTTATAATATCGTCTCATTTTTCAAGTCATACTTGTTAAACAATGACTGCACATTAAAATTCAATGGAGATATTTACAACTATGCAACAAGGCAACATAGCCCCCACAAATTGTGAAGAAATAATGGGCATCATTAGCTCTCTAAAACCCTCTAATCCAGCTGGGCATGATGGCCTAAATACTAATGTTTTAAAAGCCTGTAGCCAAAATGTCTCTGTACCTCTGTCTGCAGCAGTCAACAATATAACAGGATCAGGCACCTTTCCGGACAGACTAAAAATAGCACAGGTAACACCCATTTTTAAGAAAGGTGACAACAACAAAATAGAAAACTACAGACCAGTCTCAATCCCTCCTGTCTTTTCCAAAATAGATGAGAAAGTTATATACAACAGGATGATAAACTTTCTTAACCAACACAACCTGATGTTCAAAAATCAAAATGGATTCCTAAAAGATAAATCAACTAGCAGTGCAGCTACTCAACTAATTGAAGAGGTGTTAGGGGGTATCGAAAGCAAGGAACATGTGGCAGGTGTATACCTACACCTGGAAAAAGCCTTTGATTGTGTGAATGTTGACATCCTATTAGACAAGCTATGGAACATGGGCATTAGAGGTGCTGCTTATGACCTAATAAAGTGTAATATGAGCAATAGAAAACAGTTTGTTCTACTTAAAATGGAAAGTGGTGTCTACAAATCAGATATCACGTGCATAAAATATGGCATGCCCCAGGGCTCGGTGTTGGGCCCCCTTCTGTTCTTGATCTACACTCCTGGAAATGGAAAAAAGAACACATTGACACCGATGTGTCAGACCCACCATACTTGCTCCGGACACTGCGAGAGGGCTGTACAAGCAATGATCACACGCACGGCACAGCGGACACACCAGGAACCGCGGTGTTGGCCGTCGAATGGCGCTAGCTGCGCAGCATTTGTGCACCGCCGCCGTCAGTGTCAGCCAGTTTGCCGTGGCATACGGAGCTCCATCGCAGTCTTTAACACTGGTAGCATGCCGCGACAGCGTGGACGTGAACCGTATGTGCAGTTGACGGACTTTGAGCGAGGGCGTATAGTGGGCATGCGGGAGGCCGGGTGGACGTACCGCCGAATCGCTCAACACGTGGGGCGTGAGGTCTCCACAGTACATCGATGTTGTCGCCAGTGGTCGGCGGAAGGTGCACGTGCCCGTCGACCTGGGACTGGACCGCAGCGACGCACGGATGCACGCCAAGACCGTAGGATCCTACGCAGTGCCGTAGGGGACCGCACCGCCACTTCCCAGCAAATTAGGGACACTGTTGCTCCTGGGGTATCGGCGAGGACCATTCGCAACCGTCTCCATGAAGCTGGGCTACGGTCCCGCACACCGTTAGGCCGTCTTCCGCTCACGCCCCAACATCGTGCAGCCCGCCTCCAGTGGTGTCGCGACAGGCGTGAATGGAGGGACGAATGGAGACGTGTCGTCTTCAGCGATGAGAGTCGCTTCTGCCTTGGTGCCAATGATGGTCGTATGCGTGTTTGGCGCCGTGCAGGTGAGCGCCACAATCAGGACTGCATACGACCGAGGCACACAGGGCCAACACCCGGCATCATGGTGTGGGGAGCGATCTCCTACACTGGCCGTACACCACTGGTGATCGTCGAGGGGACACTGAATAGTGCACGGTACATCCAAACCGTCATCGAACCCATCGTTCTACCATTCCTAGACCGGCAAGGGAACTTGCTGTTCCAACAGGACAATGCACGTTCGCATGTATCCCATGCCACCCAACGTGCTCTAGAAGGTGTAAGTCAACTAGCCTGGCCAGCAAGATCTCCGGATCTGTCCCCCATTGAGCATGTTTGGGACTGGATGAAGCGTCGTCTCACGCGGTCTGCACGTCCAGCACGAACGCTGGCCCAACTGAGGCGCCAGGTGGAAATGGCATGGCAAGCCGTTCCACAGGACTACATCCAGCATCTCTAAGATCGTCTCCATGGGAGAATAGCAGCCTGCATTGCTGCGAAAGGTGGATATACACTGTACTAGTGCCGACATTGTGCATGCTCTGTTGCCTGTGTCTATGTGCCTGTGGTTCTGTCAGTGTGATCATGTGATGTATCTGACCCCAGGAATGTGTCAATAAAGTTTCCCCTTCCTGGGACAATGAATTCACTGTGTTCTTATTTCAATTTCCAGGAGTGTATATAAATGATATTAAATACTGTACTATAAAATCCACAATTGTTTTGTATGCCAATGACATGTCCACTGTATGTAAAAGGGAATCATGTAATGAACTAGAGGCTGAGTGCAACAATGTGACAAAGAAATTGTTCAGTTTTTTAATGAAAGCCACTTAAATGTAAGCACCAGTAAAACATGTTTGATGGAGTTTAACAAAGGTAGTTTGAATAATGACATTAAATTATACATGGGAAACGAATTGGTAATGAAAGAGTCTAGTGTAAAATTCCTTGGCATAACAATCCAAAGCAAACTGAAATGCGACACACATATTGACTCCCTAGCAACTAAGTTGTCAAAAAATATATTTGCAATCAGTATTATTAGCAAGTTCTGTAGAGACACCGTTGTCCTAAAGACTGCATAGCATGCTCTTTTCTCCTCTCACTTGAACTACGGTATTGAAATTTGGGGGGCAACAACCAAAGCTAATCTAGATAAGCTACTCATTCTTCAAAAAAGGGAATCTCTTTGCAACTTGTTTCCAAAAACAGAGGTGTTAACTGTTATAAACACACACATTCTAAAAGCCATATTGCTTGTGAAAATACTGCACCCAAACACTTATTCAGATTTCCACCAGTACAATACTAGAAATAAAGAAAGATTTTACATTGGCAGCCACAGAACAGCACTTTACAAAAAGGGGTACACAGGTATAAAATTAGCTAATGCACTGCCTACTGTAGTCATGGCTCTTCCTACAATTAAACTGAAACATCAGCTTAAGAAATTTTTAGTAAAACACCCTTTCTACACATTAGAAGAGTACAATACTGATATTAAGAACAACAAATGCTTTGTGAAATTATGTGAATAGAAATCAGTAAACATCTTATTGTAATTTTGTTGTAAATTAATGATGTATTCAGAAGAATGTGTCTTGTGTATAGTACAAATAACTTTAATCATTACTGTTTCTTTGTACATGTGCAGTGTACCATTCGATGTTGAATAAAGCTATTATTATTATTATTATTATTATTATCATTAAATTGCCTTTGCATTTTAGTTATTGTGGGATATTGTCCTATGTAATTTAAATTCGCCGTTAGTATTTGGGCTTCATGGTCACTGTAACCTGTGCTGATGACTTCGATTGAGTGGTGTAGTTTGTCTGCATTTATGAAAATATGATCTAGAGCTGTTTTTGAATGTTTTGTATCCTGGTTGGTGTGTTTACAGTTGGGGATAGGTTGAATGAATTTGTAATATTCAACAATACATCTTTGTTTTTTCCAGGTGTGAGGAAGTCAATATTAAAATCTCCACTTATTAATAGATTTTTGTTTAGCGAGTGAATTTTTGTGAGTAGTACTTCGAGGGAGTGTTTGAAGGTTTGGATGTTCCCATCAGGGGCTCTATATACACTCAGTATCAATAGGTTATAGTCTGTTTAAATAATTAAGGAGAATTCAGAGTCTGTTTCTATTTGCATATTATCATACTTTGTGAGGCTTTTGTATCTTAAATTTTTTTTTGTCATAGATTGCTGTACCACCTCCCTTACTTTTGTTCCGACAAGAATAACCAGCTAGAGTAAATTCGCCAAGTGTTTTTTTTTTTTTTTTAAATTTTGTCTTCTGTTAACCAGTGTTCAGTAATACAGAGAACATCTAAGTGTTACTTTGTTTTTTGGAAGAGATCTATTTCTAGTAACTTATTAAACATTGACTGCAAATTATGGTGTAATATTTTAAAGGATAATAGTGACTGTTTTCCAATGGAATGATTTTTGACACCACTCGCCAGGTTTTCTTGTAGTTTTGGTTCATGAAGATTTTGCTCTGCATCTGTTTTCCTTTGGTTTGCTGCTAACAGGGAGGTACTGGTGTTCTTGCCCATAAAAAATCCTGGCTGTAGGCTGGAGGTCTGCGTTTTCATGTGAGGATCTTGTCACAGTTTCCAGTGGTACTGATTTGGAGCGTGGCTGCACATTTTTTGCTGTTTCCACTTGGATGTCGTGAGCTGACTGATTTGTGGCACTTGCTGGCCGAAGTGGCCGTGCGGTTAAAGGCGCTGCAGTCTGGAACCGCAAGACCGCTACGGTCGCAGGTTCGAATCCTGCCTCGGGCATGGTTGTTTGTGATGTCCTTAGGTTAGTTAGGTTTAACTAGTTCTAAGTGCTAGGGGACTAATGACCTCAGCAGTTGAGTCCCATAGTGCTCAGAGCCATTTGTGGCACTTGACAAGATTTTTGCATAGGATGTTGGTGGTGACTTGGTGCTGACTGAGGGTACCTCCTTCTTTTCTAAAACTGTTTCTGATGTTTTCCTTGGTGACCCTGACTGCATATTCACTTTTGTTGTTGTTACTGATGGCTCTTCAGCTCCTGGTGTTGTTGGTTCAGCTGCAGTGTTGCTCATTCTTCTGAGATTGTCCACCAAATTAGCTACATTGGACCACAAATATGTTTGATGTTGTGGTGTAACACGTTTTATGGCACTTCTTGTTACCAGTGGACTTTTGATGGCATTCAGCAGATTAACACACAGTTTCTTTTTCCCATTTTTATGTAAGTGAAGCCCATGCCTAGTGAAGTCTTTCCATTGGAGGAAGCTATTTACATCTAAAACTCTGATGTGTTCACTGTAAGATGCCTTCTGCATCAAGTAACTGTTCATTTGGTAGATTTTGCGGTTTTCATTTGGCATGTCATATCTATATGGTATTGTGCATAGAATTAGTTGTGTGCACCTAGTTTTTGCGATGGTTTCATCTAGTGATGTCATAAAAGCACGTTTTGATCCATTAATATCGTTTGCACCAGCTAAGATGACAACATAATCATTTTGTCCTAGACTAGACTTTTTGTTTTGTATATTGCATGTTGTTCTTTGAATGTAGCATTTGGCTTTATCAAAGATGTCTATGAAATATACTGGATTATTATATACTGTGCATGTCTATGAAATATGCTGGATTATTTTACTATTACATTTGTATTGGCTGTTTCTATTTTACTATACAACATTTGTATTTACTGTTTTGTTAAAGATAGCTAACTTCCTCATTACAAAATTATGTAAAATCAATTTATTAAAAATTACCTGCAAATATCTTCTATTGACCTGTCCAATATCATATGTACAACCATACAATTCTATGATTTGTATTAACTGTTTTGTTTAAGATAGATAATTTCCTTGTTACAAAATAATGTAAAAATCAATTTGTAAAAATTACTTGTAAATAGCTCTCTTGACCTGCCCAATATCTTATGTACAGCTGTACAATATTATGATTGCCTGGCTCAATAAAAATACAATACAATACAATACAGCTCTTACATCTGTGCTTATGGACGTTCTGTTCACACATTTGTGCAAAAGGCTATAAGATTACCTTCAAATATGCTGCATCTTATGTGATAATACATAAATGTATTGCTTTCCCGTTTTTGTGTCTTTTAGCCTTATTCCATTAATTTTTATGTGCACTTGAAATGTACCAAGTTGAGGTTTAACCCACCTGTTATGTTTTCTGCTCCCAAAAATAAATGATTTTTTTTCAATTTTTGTGCTATATACAATGCACAGGCACCTGCAATATACCATATGTACGAGACTATATAAACTGTAAAATTATAGCTCAGTTGGTTAAAGTTACGTTCCTGATTATAATAATGAAGTCAGTTTTTTCTGAAAACCTTAATAATTAAAAGATACAGATAATTAAAGTTATGACAATGCTATGTAATGGAATACTCTGTGACCTAATCTGTAGCAGAGGAATTATTGCTACCAGTAATTAGAAAGTAGGCACTTCCAAGTTCTGGAGAACATATTTGGAATTAGCTTAAAGTACTTAACTTAAGAGAAAACTGACATCAAAAGTTTGGACTCTCCAAATTTCAGTCACCTATTTTGCTTTAATGGCTACAATATTTTGAACTTAGACAATACAAGGTGCGGCTAGAAAAAACTGGACTGATGCTCGAAAAAACATTTATTTACAATTTCATGTTATCTCCTTCAATGTACTCTCCTCCTCGGTCTCTACACCGCTCCATACAAATTTTCCACTGTTCATAGCAATGCTGCAGATCATTTTCAGTAAGTCCATACATTACTTCCGTCGCTTTTCCTTTTACTGCTTCAACAGTCTCAAATCTAGTTCCTTTCAAAGCTGACTTGACTTTAGGGAAAAGAAAAAAGTCACAGGGGGCCAAATCAGGTGAGTAGGGTGGATGATCTAAGATGGGAATGTTGTGTTTTGTCAAAAACGTCTTCACTGACAACGCACTGTGAGCTGGGGCATTGTCTTGGTGAAGGATCCATGACTTTTTTCTCCACAAATCATTCCGTTTTCTCCGTACTCGCTCACGTAGGGTAGGAAGGACGCTAATGTAGTAATGCTGATTCACTGTTTGTCCCTCTGGTACCCAATCAATGTGCACAATCCCTTTGATGTCAAAAAAAAAAAAAAAAAAAAAAACAATCATCATTGCCTTGAATTTCGATTTTGACATTCGTGCTTTTTTTGTCGTGGAGAACCAGGAGTTTTCCAATGCATCGATTGGCGTTTAGTTTCGGGATTGTAAGTAAAAAACCACGATTCATCGCAAGTAATAACATTTTGTAAGGAGGTGGGATCACTTTCAATGTTTTCCAGGATGTCAGAACAAATCATTCTTCGGCGTTCCTTCTGTTCAATTGTGAGACACTTTGGAACCATTTTTGAACACACTTTGTTCATGTTGAAACTTTCATGAAGAATCTGCCTAACACTTTCCTTGTCAACTCCTGTTAACTTAGACACTGCTCTGATTGTTAAACGGCGATCTTGTCGAACAAGTTTACCGATTTTTCAATGTTTGCATCAATTTTTGCTGACAATGGTCTGCCAGTGCGAGTGTCATCACTGGTGTCTTCGCGGCCATCTTTAAATCGTTTAAACCACTGAAACACTTGTGTTCGCGGTAAACAATCATCGCCGTACACTTGCTGTAACATTACAAACGTTTCACTTGCAGATTTTCCTAGTTAGAAACAAAATTTGATGTTAATACGCTGTTCTTTCTGTACACTCAACATTTTCCGACGCACAGACAAAACGTCAACTACTTAAAACAGACGCCACGGGCAGACTGAGTGCAGGAGGCAGATGAAACTCGAGCAGTAGGCGGAGCGAGAGTCACGTGACAGGCCACGTGACTTTCAGCCTTATTGCATTCGTTTTATTGTTTCACCAGTACTAGTCCGGTTTTTTTCTAGCCACACCTCGTACATCTTTGTCGATGTATTTTTTTCTGAATCAGACAACATCTTTCACTACTTAAGCCAGTCAGTAATTAAGATTTCAAATAATTTGGAATCATAAAATGTTTATTTTGTAAATAAGGGCTTTCAGAAACTGTGTAATAATAATGTTCCGTAGGCACTACAGAAGCACTCTGTACCTCTTTCTGCTTTGACCCATGTCATCATCAAGATGGCAGACACCCCTACTACCACCATATATAATATGTTGACTGTAATACCACTACATACACACGCAAACAAAAATAAAAATGCATTGAAGATATTTCACTCCACTAGCGAAATGAAACTAACAAGACAAACGCTGGAAGTAGGAGGTTTAGGGTGGGGACAAGCTAAATATGCCATGCAAAACAAATATTATTGACAAAATCAAAGACCAAAAATTCTCAACATACAGAATAATGCTACAACAACAAAAACCACAGGAATTGTACATTCACTTGACCTACATAGCTCAAAACAAGCCATTAGTACCTAGAACCAAAAAATACATAAAAAATCATGGTATTGCAAAGCTCTCATAACCTATATAGTTCAAACAAAATCAGTGATACCAAAACTCCACAGGAAAATCGAAAACCCAAAATCCTAGATTTGCTTGACCAATTAAAACACAAATGAAGAAACTATACATCAAAACAAACAAACAGAAAATAACATAATTTTTGAGACCATTTCTCTTCAAGTACAGTGGTTTTTTTCTATTACTTAAAAATGAACATGAATGGTCACAACCGCAAGAAACTTCTTTTTTCATGAGTATACTGGTTTTGGTCTGTTTAAGACCATCAACAGACCTCACACCATGATGGTAGATGGTGGCTGTGGACTATCAATAAAAATGTATAACACTGAAGTTAAGTAAGTCACAATTTGTGAAAACAAAAATTTATTTTTTCAGACACATAATTAATGAAGAAGGGTACAACCAGACTGGAAAAATTGAGGGCTACTGCTGATTTCCCAGCAGCTAGAAACAATAACTACCCCCATGAACCATGGACCTTGCCGTTGGTGGGGAGGCTTGTGTGCCTCTGCGATACAGATGGCCGCACCGTAGGTGCAACCACAATAGAGGGGTACCTGTTGAGAGGCCAGACGAATGTGTGGTTCCTGAAGAGGGGCAGCAGCCTTTTCAGTAGTTGCAGGGGCAACAGTCTGGATGATTGACTGATGTGGCCTTGCAACACTAACCAAAACCGCCTTACTGTGCTGGTACTGTGAACGGCTGAAAGCAAGGGGAAACTACAGCCGTAATTTTTCCCGAGGGCATGCAGCTTTACTATATGGTTAAATGACGATGGCGTCCTCTTGGGTAAAATATTCCGCATGTAAAATAGTCTCCCATTCGGTTCTCTGGGCGGGGACTACTCAAGAGGACGCCGTTATCAGGAGAAAGAAAACTGGCGTTCTACGGATCGGAGCGTGGAATGTCAGATCCCTTAATCAGGCAGGTAGGTTAGAAAATTTAAAAAGGGAAATGGATAGGTTGAAGTTAGATATAGTGGGAATTAGTGAAGTTCGGTGGCAGGAGGAACAAGACTTTTGGTCAGGTGAATACAGGGTTATAAATACAAAATCAAATAGGGGTAATGCAGGAGTAGGTTTAATAATGAATAAAAAATAGGAGTGTGGGTAAGCTACTACAAACAGCATACTGAACGCATTATTGTGGCCAAGATAGACACGAAGCCCACGCCTGCTACAGTAGTACAAGTTTATATGCCAACTAGCTCTGCAGATGATGAAGAAAGTGATGAAATGTATGATGAGATAAAAGAAATTATTCAGATAGTGAAGGGAGACGAAAATTTAATAGTCATGGGTGACTGGAATTCGAGAGTAGGAAAAGGGAGAGAAGGAAACATAGTGGTTGAATATGGATTGAGGGAGAGAAATGAAAGAGGAAGCCGTCTGGTAGAATTTTGCACAGAGCATAACTTAATCATAGCTAACACTTCGTTCAAGAATCATAAAAGAAGGTTGTATACATGGCAGAATCCTGGAGATACTACAAGGTATCAGATAGATTATATAATAGTAAGACAGAGATTTAGGAACAAGGTTTTAAATTGTAAGACATTTCCAGGGGCAGATGTGGAGTCTGACCACAATCTATTTGTTATGAACTGTAGATTAAAACTGAAGAAACTGCAAAAAGGTGGGAATTTAAGGAGATGGGACCTCTAGAAACTGACTAAACCAGAGGTTGTACAGAGTATCAGATAGAGCATAAGGGAACAATTGACAGGAGTGGAAGAAAGAAATACAGTAGAAGAAGAATGGGTAGCTCTGAGGGATGAAGTAGTGAAGGCAGCAGATGATCAAGTAGGTAAATAGACGAGGGCTAGTAGAAATCCTTGGGTAATAGAAGAAATATTGAATTTAATTGATGAAAGGAGAAAATATAAAAATGCAGTAAATGAAACAGGCAAAAAGGAATACAAACGACTCAAAAATGAGATCGACAGGAAGTGCAAAATGGCTAAGCAGGGATGGCTAGAGGACAAATGTAAGGATGTAGAGGCTTATCTCATTAGGGGTAAGATAGATACTGCCTACAGGAAAATTAAAGAGACCTTTGGAGAAAAGAGAACCACTTGTATGAATATCAAGAGCTCAGATGGAAACCCAGTTCTAAGCAAAGAAGGGAAAGCAGAAAGGAGGGTCTATACAAGGGCGATGTACTTGAGGACAATATTATGGAAATGGAAGAGGATGTAGATGAAGATGGAATGGGAGATACGATACTGCGTGAAGAGTTTGACAGAGCACTGAAAGACCGGACTCGAAACAAGGCCCCAGGAGTAGACAACATTCCATTAGAATTACTGACTGCCTCGGGAGAGCCAGTCCTGACAAAACTCTACCATCTGGTGAGCAAGATGTACGAGACAGGCGAAATACCCTCAGACTTCAAGAAGAACATAATAATTTCAATCCCAAAGAAAGCAGGTGTTGACAGATGTGAAAATTACCGAACTATCAGTTTAATAAGTCACAGGTGCAAAATACTAACACGAATTCTTTACAGATGAATGGAAAAACTGGTAGAAGCCAACCTAGGTGAAGATCAGTTTTGATTCCGCAAAAATGTTGGAACACGTGAGGCAGTACTGACCCTACGACTTATCTTAGAAAATAGATTAAGGAAAGGCAAACCTACATTTCTAGCATTTGTAGACTTAGAGAAAGCTTTTGACAATGTTGACTGGAATACTCTCTTTCAAATTCTAAAAGTGGCAGCGGTAAAATACAGGGAGCGAAAGGCTATTTACTATTTGTACAGAAACCAGATGGCAGTTATAAGGGTCGAGGGGCATGAAAGGGAAGCAGCGGTTGGGAAGGGAGTGAGACAGGGCTGTAGCCTGTCCCCGATGTTATTCAATCTGTATATTGAGCAAACAGTAAAGGAAACAAAAGAAAAGTTCGGAGTAGGTATTAAAGTCCATGGAGAAGAAATAAAAACATTGAGGTTCGCTGATGACATTGTAATTCTGTCAGAGACAGCAAAGGACTTGGAAGAGCAGTTGAACGGAATGGACAGTGTCTTGAAAGGAGGATATAAGATGAACGTCAACAAAAGCAAAATGAGGATAATGGAATGTAGTCGAATTAAGTCGGGTGACGCTGAGAGAATTAGATTAGGAAATGAGACACTTAAAGTAGTAAAGCAGTTTTGCTATTTGGGGAGCAAAATAACTGATGATGGACGAAGTAGAGAGGATATAAAATGTAGACTGTCAATGGCAAACAAAGCGTTTCTGAAGAAGAGAAATTTGTTAACATAAAGTATAGATTTAAGTGTCAGGAAGTCGTTTCTGAAAGTATTTATATGGAGTGTAGCCATGTATGGAAGTGAAACATGGACGATAAATAGTTTAGACAAGAAGAGAATAGAAGCTTTCAAAATGTGGTGCTACAGAAGAATGCTGAAGATTAGATGGGTAGATCACATAACTAATGAGGAGGTATTGAATAGAATTGGGGAGAACAGAAGTTTGTGGCACAACTTGACAAGAAGAAGAGACCGGTTGGTAGGACATGTTCTGAGGCCTCAAGGGATCACAAATTTAGCATTGGAGGGCAGAGTGGAGGGTAAAAACCATAGATGGAGACCAAGAGATGAATATACTAAACAGATTCAGAAGGATGTAGGTTGCAGTAAGTACTGGGAGATGTAGAAACTTGCACAGGATAGAGTAGCATGGAGAGCTGCATCAAATCAGTCTCAGGACTGAAGACAACAACAACAACAACAGAAACAATAAAGAACTTATAAGCTATGTTTGGTCTGTTTGGATATTAATGAAAATTTGTAATAGGTCAATCATTCAGTCATCCGTGTCTAGGCAACTTATTGAAGGAGAATGTACCGTGGAATTGGACCAAAGAATCTACATCTACATCTACATCTATACTCTGCAAGCCACTGTGAGGTGCATGGGAGATGATACCTCCCATTGTGCCAGTTATCAGGGTTTCCTCCTGTTCCATTTACGTATGGAGCATGGAAAGAACAATTATTTGAATGCTTCTGCACATGCAATAATTATTCTAATCTTATCCTCATTATCCCTGTGTGAGTGTTACATAAGGGATTGTAGTATATCCCTAGAGTAATCGTTTAAAGCCAAAGCCAGTTCTTGAAACTTTGTTAATAGACTTTCTCAGGATAATTTATATCTGTCTTCAAGAATTTGCATTTCAGCATCTCTGTGACACTCTTCAATTGATTAAACAAACATGTGATCATTCATGCTGCCCCCCTCTGTGTACATTCGATACCCCCTGTTAGTCCTATCTGGTACAGGTCCCACACACTTGATCAATATTCTAGAATGGGTTGCAAGAGTGGTTTGTAAGCAATCCCTTTTGTAGACTGATTGCAGTTCCCCAGTATTCTACCAATAAACCAAAGTCTATGACTTGCTTTATCCTTGACTGAACCTATGTGATCATTAAATTTCATATACCTACTGATATTATAGCCATATAGGATACTGCGTTTTTTGTTTTGTGAATTGCAAAATTTTACATTTCTGAACATTTAGAGCAAGTTGCCAATCTCTGCACCATATTGAAATCTTACCAAGATCTGGCTAAATACTTACACAGATTCTCCCAGATAGTACTTCATTATAGATACCTGCATCATCTGCATAAAGCCTGATTTTACTATTAATATTGTCTCCGTGGTCATTAAGATCCAACATGAACAGAAAGGGTCCCAACACATTTCCCTGGGATGCACCCAAAGTTACTTCCACATCTGATAATGAATGTCCAAACAAGATAACATGCTGTGCCCTCCCTACTAAAAACTCCTCTATCCAGTCACAAATTTCACTTGATACCCCATATGATCATACTTTTGACAATAGGTGTAGGTGCAGTACTGAGTCAAATGCTTTTTGGAAATGAACAAACTCTTCATCTACCTGGCTGCCTTGATCCAAAGCTTTCCGTATGTCATGTGAGAAAAGTGTGAGTTGGGTTTCATATGATTTATGTTTTCGAAAACCATGCTGGATGGCATTGAGGAGTTCATTCCGTTCAAGATACCTCATTATGTTTGAGCTTAGAATATATTCTAAGATTCTACAACAAAGTGATAACAAGGATATTGGCTGGTAGTTTTGTGGATCAGTCACAAATTCAGTATAGAATCTGACAGGGATTCCATGGGGCCCTGGAGCTTTGTTCAATTTTATTGATTTCAGGTGTTTCTCAAAACACCTGACACTAATACTTATTTCATTAATCTTTGCAGTGGTACAAGGATTAAATTAGGGCAATTATCCTGGGTTTTCCTTTGTAAAAGAACATTTGAAAATGGAGTTAAGCATTTCGGCATTTGCTTTGCTACACTTAATTTCCCTGTCTCATTTGCTAGGGGATGGACACTAACTTTGGTGCCACTAACAGCCTATACATACAACCAGCAATTTCTTTGGATTTTGTGAAATGTCATTTGACAATACTCTGCTACGGTAGTCATCGCAGGCATTGTGTATTGCTCTCTTGACAGCCAAACATGTTTCACTCAACGTCTCTCTATCAATAACCCTACGCTTTGTTTTCACCTATTATGCAGTAATCTCTATTTCCTTAAAAGTTTCTTTACAATGACTGTATACCATGGAGGTTCCCTCCCATTGTGAACTGTACTACTGGGTACATATCTATCCAGTGTGTGGTCAACTATTCTTTTAAACTTGAGACAGAGTTCCTCTACATGCTCCTGACGTGTGCTGAAAGTTCCAAGTTCCTCACTGTGATATGAAATTACTGATTTTTTATCTAGTTTACTTAAACATGTATGTCTTTCTGCTTGTTTTAGTTGTCCTTTGTACTTTGGTAATCATTGATACTGATACTTTGTAGGAAGTACCAGAAAGTAGTTATATGTGGTGACTTCAATATTAATTTTGTATATGATTCTGCAAGAAAAAGGATGTTGGTAGATCTCCTAAATTCATATGATCTGATGCAAACTGTGTTTTTTCCAACTAGGGTGCAGGGGAACAGTAGCACAGTCATAGACAATATTTTTATTCATTCTTCATTACTAGATGGGTATTCTGTTAGCAAAAGGGTGAATGGCCTTTCAGACCATGATGCACAAATTTTAACACTAAAAGGTTTTTGTACTCAAACCAATGTCATATTTAATTACAAACTATGTAGGAAAGTTAATCCAACAGCAATAGAGAGTTTTTTAAAATTTGTCAAGGAACAAGAGTGGCAAGATGTTTATAGTGCCGATAATATAGATGATAAATACAATGCTTTCCATGACACATTACTCATGCTCTTTGAGAGTTGCTTTCCATTAGAACATTCTAAACAGGGTACTAGCAGTAAGCCCAGTTGACTGACCAGTGGGATAAGGTTATCATGCAGAACAAAGTAGGAATTACATCAAAATGTTAGAAGTAGTCACAATCAAGCTACAGTAGCCCATTACAAACAGTATTGTAAAGTGCTTAAAAATGTTATCAGCAAGGCAAAAAGTATGGGGTATGCAAATAGAATAGCTAATTCACAGGATAAAATTAAAGCCATATGGTCAGTTGTGAGGAAAGTGTCTGGTCAGCAGCACAAGGTCGATGATATAAAGTTAGTTTGCAGGAATAATATTTCTGTAACTGATAAATCAGATATATGTACAGCATTTAACAATCATATTCTGAGCATTTCTGGTGAATTAAATAAAAATTTAGTTTCTACAAGAAATCATAGAAATTTCTTAGCAAATACCTTTCTGAGATTGACGTCTGAAATACACCTCTGTGATACAGACAAGAGGGAGATTGAGTCAATAATTAAATCACTGAAGACTAAGGACTCTCATGGTTATTATGGAGTGTCTAGCAGAATATTAAAGTACTGTGCTGCACATGTTAGCCTTGTATTTAGACACATTTGTAATTTTTCATTTAGGAATGGTCAGTTTCCTGAGCGATTAAAGTACTCTGTAGTGAAGCCGCTTTATAAAAAGGGAGAAAGGGATAATGTAGATAATTTTAGACCTATTTCTATGCCATCAGTGTTTACAAAAGTTATCGAAAAGGCTGTGTATGTAAGGTTAATTGATCATTTTATATCACACGATTTGCTATCAAATGTACAGTTTGACTTTAGAAATCATTTGACAACTGAAAATGTTATATTCTCTTTTCTCTGTGAGGTACTGGATGGGCTAAACAAAAAGTTTCGAACGCTTGGCATATTTTTTGATTTAAGAAAGGCATTTGACTGTGTTGATCTCACAATATTGCTCCAGAAGTTGGACCATTACGGAATAAGGGGAGTAGCTCACAATTGGTTCACCCTTACTTTAGCAACAGGCAGCAAAAGGCCATTATTTACAATGTTGATAATGGCTGTGATGTGGGATCTGAGTGGGGTACTGTCAAGTGGGGGGTGCCCCAGGGATCAGTGTTGGGGCCGCTCCTGTTCCTTATTTATATAAATGATATGCTCTCTAATATTATGGGTAACTCTAAAATATTTCTGTTTGCTGATGACACTAGCTTGGTAGTAAAGTATGTTGTGTGCAACATTGACTCAGTTTCAAGTAGTGCAGTACATGACTTCAGTTCATGGGTTGTAGAAAATAAACTAACGTTAAATCACAGTAAGACAAAACCTGACGTTTTAATCTCACAGAACGTGCATATGATTAGTTCAAATTTCTAGGTGTTCAGATAGACAGTAAGCTGTCGTGTAAAGCCCACGTTCAGGATCTTGTTCAAAGACTTAATACTGCCATTTTCACTATTCGAACGGTATCAAAAGTGAGTCATACTCCAACACGTAAACTAGTCTACTTTGCTTATTTTCATTCACTTATGTCGTATGGTATTATGTTTTGGGGTAGCTCTTCCCATTCTAGAAGGACATTTTTGGCTCAGAAACGGGTAGTTCGGGCAATAAGTGGTGTGAGTTCACGAACCTCTTGTCGACCTCTGTTCACGAGTCTGTATATTTTGACATTGGTCTCTCAATATGTATATTCCTTATTATCGCTTCTTGTTACCAATATTAGTTTATTTCCAAGAATAAGCAACTTTCACTCGGTTAATACTCGGCTGAAATCAAACCTCCATTTGGATCGGACTTCCTTAACTCTTGTGCAAAAAGGTGTGCAGTATACTGCTGCATCCATTTTCAATAAGATGCCACTTGAATTCAAAAATCTTAGCAGTAATCCACGCACTTTCAAATTGAAACTAAAGAGTTTCCTCATGGGTCACTCCTTCTATTCTGTCGAGGAGTTCCTTGAAAAATGATTCTTATTGTTTGCTTATAACGTTTACTTAAACTTACGGACTGACTTTTTTTCAGGTTCATGAACATTTATTTTTATCTGTTATTACTTTTATGTTGTAAGTTCATGTACTGACGTGTTCCATGACCTTGGAGATTTGCTCCTCAATTTGGTCTTATGGAACTTGATGTGTAAATAAATAAATAAACTACATCATGGTCACTGATACCAGTTTTGAGGTGGACATCCTCAAAGAGGTCAGATCTATTTCTTGCCATTAGATCCAATATATTTCCATCATGAGTAGGGTTCCTAACTATATGTTCTAGGTATTTTTCAGAGAAAGCATGTAGTAAAATTTCGCAGGATGTCTTATCGTGCCCACCACTCACAAATCTGTAATTTTCCCAATTAATTGTTGGATTATTAAAGTCTCCACCAATGAATACAGTATGATTGGGGAACTTATGTACAAGTGAACTGAGGCTTTCTCTTAAGTTTTCTGTTACGTCAGATGAGTCTGGTGAGCAATATATGGATCTAATTATCTTTTTATGCCCATCACTGATACTGAGTCTTGGCCAAAAAAGTCTCACATGCAGCTTCAATTTCTATTTTGGTGGATTTGAGTTTCTTGCCTACTGAGACAAATATACCATCTCCATTTTCCATTTGCCTATCCTTTTGCTATACACTTACATTTTCCCTAAAAATCTTACTGCTATCAATTTCAGGTTTCAACCAGATTTCTGTACCTAGTATTAAGTGGGCTTCACTGCTTTTCATGAGTACTTCAAACGTGGGCACTTTGGCAAATGCTTTGGCAGTTTACTATTCGGATTTTAATATTCTCACCTGTGGGAGGCATTTATTTCAATCTTACACTGATACTTCTGGGTTTCCTACAGCTATTGTTTTTAGGATTGGATGGATAGTCACACAGTTAGCTACCTAAGTAGTAGCCTCTGATGTGTAGTGCACACCTTACCTATTTAGGGGCACCCTACATTTCTCAACTGTATGGCACAAGTCCAGGGGAAGTCACAGCGTAGCTTGTCAGAGAACTTTCAAAGTCTCTGGTTCAGTCCTTCCACTTGACTCAGCTTTCAGTATGTACTGTGAGAAAAGTGCGAGCTGGGTTTCACGTGACTGATGTTTTCAAAAACCGTGCAGGTTGGCATTGAGGAGGCCATTCTGTTCAAGATATCTCATTTGTCTGAGCTCAGAATATATTGTAATTCTACAACAAATCGATGTCAATGATATTGGACAGTAGTTTTATGGATTACTTCTACTACCCTTCTTGTAGACGGGTGGGACATGTGCCTTTTTCCGAGAACTGGGCACGGTTTTTGTTTGAGGGATATACGATAGATTATAGTGAATGTGAAGAAGCTTTCAAAAGTTTAAAGAAAGAGCTTGCAGAAAGTAAAATTCTGCATCATCTTGAGCTTTCATTACATTTTTGTATGAGTACAGCCTCAAGTCTTGTGGTTTGTGAGTAGAAATTTTTCAGTCGGTTGAAACATACACTGGAGTGGACCATAGAACGATGGCTTTCTCAAGCAGGACTTCACATGCTCATGAAGAGTGTTATTATATTTCAAAATTGGAGGCACTAACCATAATTTTTGGATTTCAAATATTAGAATGACATTAGGTTGGTGCATAAGTTTGTAGCATATTTGTTTTCCATGATGGTATTAAGGTTGCTATGGTTTTTTTTTTTTCAATTCTAATTTTAATTTGTAGTTAACTGTTCCTATATGGGTTTATATATTGTCATTTTGTCATTTGGAAATAGTGACTGGAACTGTGGACACTAGAAAATGGAGTGCTAAGTAGAGAAACTGGAACAGGTGACATATTCTTCTGTTTGATTTTAATAGAGAGGTGACAGCAGCAGAGGCAGCCAGAAACATTTGCGAGATGTATGGAGATAAAGTCAGTGGACAGTGCTTGCAAGAAAATGGTTTTCTCATTTTAAGGAGGATAATTTTGACATTAGTGACTCTCTCATTCATGAAGACCTTCGGTGTCTATTGAAGACTGTTTAAATGTATTAAACCACAGTGTACTCAAGAACTGGCAAATGCAATGAGCTGTGGCCCTTCCACCATCATGCAACATTTACATGCAATGGGTAAGGTTAAAAAATTGGGTGTATGGTGTAACGTCACAGCTATTTGCACGGCTCCAGAGTTTTGTAGTAAGTTTTATTCTGTTAGGTCCAGCTGTATTGGAGGCTGGCAATGAAGCCTACAGCCCTGGCCACTGTGTAGTCGGCTGCTGGCATCGTAATGCCATCTGTCGCGGTGTGCAGACCATTAGAACTGCACTGTGTGGAGCGTACTAAGATCACTTATTCATCTCACCTAAGAAACTAAATAACTATGATAAATATGATCTGTTTGTTTTCAGATTTGATATAGGAACTTTTATACTTTAGAAGAACAGTGTGCAACATTTTCATGAGGATAAATTTAATAGTTTTGGAAAAATAAAAAACCTATTAAAAAAGTACTTAACCAACACTTAGTAAAGTAAATTCAGGTAGGTATCACGACAGTTTAAGTTTCTTTGTTATTTGAAAATACTAACAGCACTCTCAGTGTGCACAAGTTATTTTTAAGGAATTTTAATTCTAAACTTAATAATTTTGCTTTCGTAAGGAAAATAATAGTTTAAAAGTTGATATTTATACTTTGCGTTAGGGTGGGAGTAGATGAGAGTGAATGTGAGTATCTATGCGGGGACATACGTCAAATTTCAATTTTATAATGTATTACATCATCCTTAATTAGCAAGTGTTCAGAACCAGGATGTCCTGAAAACAGCGAATCCCCCTAAGTGGTGGATGATGTATGTCCAGGAGCGTTTGCTTTTGTAATAAGTCAGCCAGAAAGATAGTAAGAGGACACTTAGTTCTAAAGTATATTTCAAGTATAGTTTTCTTTTGATTTTCGTTTCATTTGGTTTTGTTGAACATTTTATGAAATTTTGCAATCTGAAATGATGTAGATGCATCTGCGAATGCTGACTGGAGTAAAGTGGTTTGCACCAGAAACTGATCATGAAAGGTTAATTGGATTGGATTGGATTTGGTTCAACCAATGAGAGAGAAGTTTGTTCCACATAATTGGATGAGTTATATGCCCTGTGAGTGATGGCATTCAATCAGTTGTGGACTCGCAGTCGGACGAGAAGGTCATGTCATAGGTCTCCGAAAAAATTATCCGTAAGATGAAGAAATGATGGTTAAATCACACTCAGTTTATATCACCGTGCTAGCAGATACAATTATGGACATTTCGGTGAAGTTTTGAGAGGTTTTGGAATGTTGGTTGCAGAATAAACCGCATGTGAAACTGTCGGCCTTTGTGAATATTTTGCATGGCGTGTTCCGTATGCATGTACAGAACATTTTGGTGAGCATCTTCTTTTGAAGAATCCACTGAAAAAGTCTGAATGTGAAATCATTTTGTAACAGTGTGTTGCCTGTGTGAATCTCGTAATATTTCAGGTTGGACTTAGCACATTTCTGGCTGTCTTACGTGTGATATAAGCTGCACGAACTAGTAGTAGATGTACTACCAACGTAAATGTGGGCTTGGTGACACAATAAATGAAAAGGACCATAATAAAACATCAGTGTCTACAAACAAACATTTTCAATGAAGGGAGGAAGCACCCGCTTTGCCCGTTATTAACAGAGATTTACAGGTTTATTTTGTTATTGGAGTTACGCATACTTTGTAATCGTAAGTTGTAAGTATGGATGGTGGTTTTTTTCAACACTGCCTTTGCATCATCTACATAGTACCTATGAATGCAGAGCAACAGGTGGTGAATGGACATTATACTGAGGTAGGTGGACATTAAATAAATCGCAAAACAAGACCTGTGAACCCCACCCTGTCACAATGGGTACCGTGCGCTCTAAGCAAAAATTGCAGAAGTCCTGTACCACTGCTCGTAATGAGAAATGGTGTCTTTATGCTAACACAAGGAGATGAATGTGATGGTTGAGCCCAAAAAAGCAGCAACTCCTCATAGAAAACCCGCATGCATCCACAAAAGATAATGTTATATGTATGGTGGAACAGCAACAATGACAAAAAACACTACACAGAAATGTAGTTGGAAAGTCATTCTGCACCCAACTTATTCACCTGATCTTGTGGCCTCAGACTTCCAACTTTTCTGTTCTCTATCAAACAACCTTCAATGAACTTCCTTTCTGGATGAAATGCAAACTAAAAATGGCTTGGCGAGTTCTTTGCCTCAAAACCATATGATTTCTACAGTCACAGAATCAAAACGTTACCCCAGTGTTGGTAGAATGTAGTAAAAAGTGAAGGAAAATATATTATTGAAGACATTTTGAAAAAATTAGACTTCTCCTGGATATTCGCGTTGTTCTATCATGATATTTCGTCAAGTGCTACCCGAGAATGGTCCTTGGGTGGATTAAGTCCAGTATTTATGCCTGTGAGGTGCTGAGCGCTCCCTAGTCAGTCTGTGCCGCATTGGGTGTTCCCTTCGCAGTCCACACCCACCAGACACAGCACCCATGGTCCTCTCTGATCTTTGGTCACGGACGGCAGTCAGAACACCAGTGACCACAGAGGACCATGGGAGCTGTGTCTGGTGGGTGTGAACTGTGAAGGGAACACCTGATGTGGAGCGGACCGACTACAGAGAACCCAGCACCCTACAGACATAAATACAGGACTCTATCCACCCAATGTCCATTCTTGGGTAACATCTGAAGAAGACAGTGAGTTATGGCATCAAAATATCATGCGAGAATGACGCAAACATCTGACAGAAGTCTCATTTTTTTCAAAATGTCAATAGGTCACTGGGAAAGCCTGCAGAATTATATTATTGATGATTAAAGTTCTCTCATAAAGCTATTAACTTATGCAAAAACCTAATATTTGTTGTGACACAGAACTATAGTGTATACAGACTATAAAACACTGACTTTTCTACAGCAGTGTAGATTGAAACACCTACATTAATGAGGTGGACCTTATATCTTCAACAGTTTGATCTTAAAATCCACTACATGGAAGGGAAATATTATAGTGGATGCTCTTTCCAGCATGACAACAGAAAGAGGTCTGAGGTAAGGGTGAGTTGTGGTGCCCTGAAAATATTTTTATTTTGGAGTTGGTATGGCCGCACGGGCCACTCGGCAAGCCAGGGCTCATCAGCAACCACGTGGTGCCGAACAGTAGCCATAGAAAGTGGGGTAGCCAAAGTACATGGTCCAGGCTGACCGCGTAGCTCGTAATTCCATGTTAACGCTACGTCGAGGAAGGTGTTTTGTGTCAATGAAGGAGACTTGTATGCCGGGAGTGCCAAAGATGGCATACTTTGTGAAACCATAATGGCAGACATTTCATAGTCCATGTAGAAATTAACAGTAGCCAGAGGAATCATGATACCTCAAAAAGAAACATGGACATTAATATTATTTGCAGGATAATCCTGATGGTGTAATCAGATTTTCAATATCTGTATCAGTTTAAAGTTTAGTATCTGACTGTACATTATGCAAGTAACACCCAGCAACGAATTTTCAAAATCTAAATGGTTCATCCAATTTTGTTGCATAACATGTCTGTAGAAACCTATTAGTATAAACCTAAATTGATATGAATTACAGGCATGTAATCTGAATAGTACATGAGTTATTGGATGTCAAAGTAGCCAATTACTATTGAACGCATCAGGCTATAAGTACTTCATGGTTTCATAAAAAAATGGTAGCAGCATGATTATAAATATATATTTATTCATCTGTGTCTTTGCATATACCCGATATATACTATTCATGAAGAAATTGCTTAAATATTTAGTGTGTTTTATAAAGCACGGAGACATTAAGCTACTGACCTACTTTTGCTTCTGTTTCTTTGATATATGTTTATTTAATTTGTTTATGTATTTAATAATGTGTGTTAGAGCATGTTTATGGTTCAGCTGTAGGAATAGTTATTTAATTTCAAGTTATTTAAATGTAAATCCAATATTTCATATGTCTTTCAATATATTTGTAAGTGTGTGTTGGCTTGGAGACATGGCTGGAGCACTCTAGCCAATCACAGTACTCGCTACTATGGTAGGCAACTACCAAAGTCAATGGAGAGACAGTATGGAAGTGGGGGAGGAGCATCGGTTTGCATTGGATAGGAAGGTGCAATGGAGTGTCACATGAAATACTTGGAGAATGTTGAGAAGTTTGCGTGTGGTCGCAGGAGATAGGAATATTTCATAGTGCCAACTTGTGCGCTTGTGAGATTTCCATGGCTTCTGCAGTGAAGACGTAGTATGCATTTAGAAGTGAATATCTTGCAAGCTATGTTGTTTTTTGTAACTAATTACGTGAAGTAGGAATCTATTGTTTCCCTGTTACTCAATTTATATTTTATTTAATTGTTGGACCATCAACACCACTAAGTGTTTTGCAGTAATAAACGGCATTCTTAAAGGTACTTCTGCTATTGTACTCATCATTTAAAGTTGCTAAAAATAGTACCTGCAGATTTTATTTACTTGCAATCTTTCATTTATAAATTTCTATGTTACAGTCAAAATTTACATTTGCACACTTTGGCTTGTAATGTGACAACTACATATCCCTCCCCCTAGACAATGAAACCAGCCAAAACTTTTAATATTTTAACTCTGAGTCTGAGGGTACATATTTGAGGGCCACATTTTTATTTGAAAGCCTGCAGAGGGAATGAAAATAGTAATGAGAACAATGGGGGTCAACTTAGAGAATATTATTGGTAAGAAATAAAAGATGAAAAACTAAATAGGAGAATATACAAGCAAATTAGAAGGCAGCAGAATGAAGATCCAAATTCAAGAATTGTAAAACAGCATCACTATTCAGAATGGGAGTCAAAAGTGAAACAATAGTGTACAGAACATTGGGGGTGTAGTTGAGGCAAAAAACTATAGACAGGAATGGAAATTGTGCTTCCTGGAACAACATGTGACCAATCTAACTGATCACCTTCATGAAAGTTATGATCATTACGGTATTAGGAAAACTGTTATAAAAATACAGAAAAAAACTGGTGTACAATCAAAAGGTCTAATGCATTCAGTTCTTCCTAATGAACCAAAGGAATTAATTGTCATGGATTTACTAGGAGCTCTCTTCTCATCTACAAGAGGTTTCAAGCATATATGAGGTCTGTTCAAAAAAATTCCAGAACTGTCCACAAAATTTTTGACACTTACCTTTTACTTATTGTGCATGGTATCCTTCAAAATACTCTCCTTCACAATTGATACACCAATCGTAATGCCATTTCAATTTGCAGAAGCAATGTTAGTAGGCCTCTTGGTGTGTCACGTGAAGCACTATCTGTGAATTTTCTTTTATCTCGTCTATTGTTGCAAATCATCATCCTTTCAATGGGGCTTTCAACTATGGAAATAAAAAAGGTCTGCAGGGACAAAGCCTGGAGATTACAGAGGATGGTGCAGCACAGTGATTTGTTTTTTTGTGTAATAGTCATGCACCAACCGGGATGAATGTGCGGGTGCGTTATCATGATGCAAGAGCCATGAATTATCTCACCACATTTCAGGCTGTTCCCTTCTTACATTTTTCACAGCCATTGCAACCCAACCTGATAGTACCATCAATTAACAGTTTGTCTCTGTGGTTTGAATTCATGATGAACTAATTCTTCAATGTCAAAGAAAAGTATTAGCATGGCTTTGACATTTGACCTGACCTGACGAGCTTTTTTTGGTCTTGGAGAACCTTACACAATCCATTGTGATCACTGAACCCTTGTCTCAACATCATAACCACAGACCTACTTCTCGTCACCAGTTAAGATTGTCTTAAGGAACATCTCGTTCTCATTTGTGTGATCCAAAAGCTAGTCACAAGTTGTGAGGCAAAGGTCTTTCTATTCTTGAGTCATGAGTCATGGGACAATCTTTGTGGCAGCACAATTCATTTGAAGATACTGTGTCAGGATTTCATGACATGATCCAACTGATGATGATGATGATGATGATGTTTGGTTTGTGGGGCACTCAATTGCGCAGTTATCAGCACCCGTACGATTTCCCAACCTTCGCTCAGTCCAACCTCACCACCTTCAGGAATGATGATGAAATGATGAGGACAACACAAACACCTAGTCATCTCAAGGCAGGTGAAAATCCCTGACCACGATGATCCAACTGAAATGTAAAATTCTTCTGCAATCTCTCGAACAGTCAGTCTTTGATTGGCATGTACAATTTTGTTGGTGTTCCTGAATGAGCATCATCTGTAGACATCGAAGTGCGTCTTGAACAAGGGTCATCTTTAACTTCCATCTCGGCATTTTTGAACCATGTGAATCATTCATAACTGTAAGGTTAAGCTAGATAGTAGGGGATTCTATTTTTATTTTATTTCAAAAGGTTTATTTCATTTTCTTGTTACGGTCAAATTTTAGCCAGTAGCTTCAGCTGCCTGTAATTTTCTCATCCAAAGATCTTGTAGAAGCACATCAGCACTGAGGTGGGCAATCTCGATCACGCACCTCCCTCGTGTGCTGACGAGGTAATACCGCTTAGGCAAAGCTGACCAGGCCACGCTTCAGAACTTTCCGTGCTGCCCCTGTGGTTTTCTCGGGTCCTGACCAGTTTGGGCAGAGGAAGCCGCTTGGCCCTGCTGGAGGTACCCTGCTGCCTGACAGCCAAAATGCTCTTTCCACCACGTGCCCTGTAGCTATGAACATTATCTTCTCTTCCCGGTGCTGCAGCGCCGAAGACTTTGTTTCCACAGCTGCCACGCCATTCGGTCTTGTCCGAATGGCAGCTACCACATTTCTTTAACTTTGCTAAGTTTGCTGCGAACTATGTTTCGCCCACAACTATGTCGTGGGTCACCCTCGCCTCCACAGGCCTGACTCATTCGCTTCTGTCAGTTTGTCTGCCAATAAATGGCCGCATTTCGAGAAAAGAACAATGTCTTTCAATATGCCTCAGCCGCTTCCAAAAGAGCCGTTCCTGCACTAACTGGTGTAATAATTGCGATCTGTTCCCACTGTTCAGTCCGTAGGATGGCCATTTCCGTTGGTTCATGTTTGGTACTGTGTGGTCGGTCAATATTCACCACTGTTATTCTGCTACGAGACGAGTCTGAGTGCTGCAGTGTACCAGTTGCGACACCACACAAGATGCTGCATCTGCACATACCAGCACCCGCTGCAAAGTCCACAGCCTGCCTCTCACAGTGCACCACACAAACACATGCATGCTGAGTCCAACGAGATGCGCTCCACAGCGTACTTGCATACGGCACGTGCTACAGCCCCATTTGACGGTCACAGCCAGCCCAGTTTCTCAGTAGCCACCCGACAACACTGAGTCGGGCACCAAGACATGATGAAAATGCGCGAGGCATCCGTGCCGCTCCTGTGGCTACACAAATTGCACGGGCATGCTATTCACAGTCAGCGCAGCTTCCCTGCTGCTGCCGCCACCCACCTGCCACCCCACATTCGCTGCCGGTTTGGGTCCTGGCATCAATGCCCAGGGCGCATACTTCCAGCACTTTGCAGCCAGCCACCATGTCACCCACACTGCTGCTATGTGAGTACTGCACGCGTACGGCCCTCAGCCGCTGCACTGCCACCATCACCGTCTCTTCTGTACTGTGAGTGTTTCAGGGCTCTGTAACACCCTGTGCCATCATATCACATCTGCAAGATTTCCGAAATAGTTGGTGCACTAATTCTTTTTACCTTGATGGGAGTTTGTTTTTATTGCAAGGCCCGGCACAGACACAAAATCAGCATTTAGGCCTTGTAATAAAAGCTTCAAACCATTGGATTCTGATGGGCCTGGTGATGCCCATTGTTTACCACTGGTACTAGGCGACTTTAGGCCCCAGGTGCATACACAGTAGTAAATACACAATTAGCACTTGTGTTGCCATAACCGATAGGATGTTGTGTGACATGCCGGATTGTGGAACTAAAGGAATGAACTTTTTCTACCTTCTCTTTCTTTTCTTTTTAGTCTCTTTGCATACTCTTTCCAGACCATTTATTCTTTTTCTATCCATGCCTTCTGTTTTTTTTAAATGGTAGTTCCTTGACTGGTTAACTCAATGCATGAAGCTACACTGAAACAAAATTGATCTGTTCTGCCCCTGTAAGTTTATAATAGAGGATATGATTACTTCTGGCTATTATCCCCAAGAGGGTAGTGAAGTTTTGTTGATATGAAGTGTTGTATGAGCTTGTTTTATTGAGGTTATTGGTGAGCAGGCAAAAGGTCCTGTGTGTGTTGTTTTAAGTGATGTTAAATGGTCTGTTTTATGCTGCCATCCCAGAAGTCAGCGCAGAACCTTTAACCATGATTCACTTTACCACAATGTCTTTTTAGCCATCTAAATCGTGGCCTAAGTTCCTAGTGAACGCTTACTATAAGAAGACACTGCATGGTGCAAACACGTGGACTGGCATAGCTGTCGCCTAGCGATAAGCCAGTCATGCCCCCAAACACTACCACTTCTATCCCCCTTCTTTGTCTGGTCTGTCATAAATTAAGTCTAATTTTCATTTGATTTATAAGTCATTTATTGCAAGTTTTGAGTCACAATGTACTGCAAGTGTTATGTAGAGTATAAGTATTAAGTGGTTGTAAGTAACCATTAATAGTTTTAGGAGAAAGATCGCCCAAGTCCACAACTATTTGTATTGTGTGAAAGGTTTAGATATTTCTGAAGATTTTGAGGTGCTTAAAGGTACCATCTCCCAGCTACTGTATAAGTATTTGTTATTTGATGATATTAAGCTGTTTGTATTTTTCGGCTTTGTTGTAGAATTTTTGTATTATACTATATTTCATTTTTAGATCTCCTTTATTGACAATCATTTTGTTTTGCCTTTCGAAAGAATGCATCAAGTTTACCTTACCAACATTTTTCTACAATTCTACTCTTTACAAGCGTATGTCATTGAACGTTTCTTTTTGTTGTCAAACCTAGAATGTGGAGCCCTTCCTTGCAGTGTCTATTGTATTTGTCTTTTATTGTTCAATAGATTGTGATACTTTGGATTTTCATCTAACTTATGGAGCTAATACTCCACTGTACCACTGCCTTGCAGATGAGCTAATCCTACTGTCATTTTAGAAGCATTTATTTCCCTGTTTTCTTTCAAGCTGTCACGAAGATTAAAAATGATTGCGAGTTTTTCATTCTCATGCCCGCTACAATATGCATTTTCATGGAAATTCTTGCTAAGTGACAGACCCCTGTTTGTTTATTCAAACAAATACACCCATGATGTAATACGATTGAAGCACCCACTGAAATAAGCACTAGATTGTTGATGATTATCACCAATGACGTGGCATCATCTCCCAAGTGCAGTAACACGTTATCTTGTTGAAAACTTAGTTAGCAAGACTTCCACCCTAATGAATAAAAGTTCTATTGTACAATGTCACAGTAGTTTGCACCCCCCCTTTTTTTTTGTAGCTCACCCTGTTACTTCATGGTTTTTGAGAATTTTGTAGTAGTTAACCCCATGAGATGTAATTGCCCCTATGGCGACAGAGCACAGTTCCTCCCTCACCCATGCATTGCACTGGGTTACTACCAATGCTTTGAGTTGCTCGTCTATTTGTTCCAGCCTCAATCATTACTTCGTACCTCCCTCTTCCATGGCCGTGTGCATTACATGATGCGGTTAGCCCCCGCAGAGTGCCCAGTTGATCAGTTTATTCTTTCAGTTTTTGTTTTCATAAATTGGTTGCATACCTATCTCTTTCATCTGAACTTTATTGACACATCACAACAAGGCTCACCTTCATCTGTACCCTGGTTGGTAGCCAATGCTACTCAGACATGTTACCTCCCTCCAGAACGTGATCCCAATAATACGCAATCCCTTATTCTTTAATCTGAGCACCCTTCCGGTTCACCACGGGTGAGCCGTTTGGTATAAATGGCCAATATGTCCGGCTACCCTGATGTTCCAATCACAGACGGCTGTCCACGATTATACCCAGAAAATACTCTGCATTAACATAATTTTCCCATTGGTCAAATCCCTTTTCTTCCTAAGCTCCAACATCCATTACTAAAGCTTCCAATTCTGCAAGTCACTTACAAAACCACAAAATCTCGCCGGTACATGCTGCCAGCTGTGCTTCAAAAAACGTTTGCTTCAAGATCGCCTCAGCAAGTACACACCACCTCCCCTACCCTCGCTCCCCTCCCCCCCCCCCCCCCCCTCTCTTGCCATTCCCGCCCCCTGTGCTTACCTCCCCGCTCTTTCCCCTCGTGCAAGCTCGTGCAAGACACATGTTACGATTCAGATATACCCCCTCCATCACCCACTAGAGAGAAGAGCCATTAAAGTTTGTCGATGTCTCACTTCCCCACCAGACAAGCCACATGCTCTTCTCCTTTCAGTCAAAACTATATTTACAAACAATGTGTCCTCTTCGGTTGCACCAAACCACATCCTAGCTGTGAATCTTTTTGTATTTTGTGAACTGATTATAAACTCACTGCATTCTTTCATTTCCGTTATATGAAGTTTTATGAATAGGATGAGAATATTGTTAGCTGTTTTGTCACTGTGGACACACATTTTAATTATCTTTTGTAGAGTTTGCCTGTGTGTTCTCCATGCCTATAACTTTGTTTTACAAGCTTCGTCTATGCCATATGACAGTCCCCTGATTTCATCCTTAATTCCAGGTGTTTTGCCAGTATAAGAGAAGGCATTGTACTTTGTATTTTAACATTGGTTAATACAGATAAGGTTCGCATCATGTGTGTTTTATGGTACTCCATCTCGTGAACATTGTACTTGAATCCTCCATTCTACAGAAATGTGTTAATATTTCATAGCCTGAGCAACTTTGTACCACTGCTATCCTCAGAAATAGTCAGATGACATAGAAAGATTTTACTAAGGTTGGAAGGTACTTAATCCAATTCTAACCAAGCCACGTGTTAATGTTCTGCAGTACGTCAATTTAATATGTTTTTTTTACCCAAATATTTTGATACCATAGAATTAAGTATTTTGTTATAATAGCAGATTTTTCCCTCAAACTAACCGAAACCGTGATAGTTCATTCCTATTTTGTGAAGCGTTATGGCATCATTTTAACGTCATTTGTCTTAAGACTTGATTATATAGACAGTTATGATTTTAACTATTACAGGAGATATTATATTGTAATTTGAATAATTAATATTTTATTATGTTTTTAACTCACAAAATTTGATAAACTTGACTACATGTTAGTCGCCTCCCACTTACACTAAATGAAATATTGTAACAGATCCCCTCCCATAGTATTAAGGCCCCTACTAGGGCAAACCATCTTTCTGGAGAGTGACTGATGCCATTTTTTAAACAATGTTTGTCACCACTTCTCTGAAAGAGGGAAGGAATGTACATGGTGGCAGCCAGTCTAGGAATATTTTAGGGAATTGATTTAAAACATTTATTTCAAAAGGCCCAGTCAAATCTTTACAAGTGTTCTCCCCGAGTAAATTACTCCCTGCCTACGTGACACAAGTCACTTGTCTTTCAAAACTGAGGCAGTTCTGTCCAGTTAAAGCTGCTGACAAGAGACGCCTTCAGCCCTCTGCTGAAACTGCTAGCAGATTCACCCCCCTTGGTTTTTGCCAATAGCGTGCACAGTATACCAATCATGTGTGTGGACCCTGCAGTGTTCTGCGGTGCAGAAACACAGTCTTTTTTCTCTCTTGCAATGCAGACTTCGAGCAGAACAGACGTTCTTCTTGGAAGGCAGAGCCTCTGGCTCTGCTTTTCATGACCGGCCACCAATGTAAGTTAACATGAACCACTCCCCTTCCGTTGTACACTTGAATTAATTGTTCGACCTCCTAGACTGGCTTAAACCTGGTAACTTCTGATCTTAGGTGCACCACTTGTATACCGTATCCGGAAGTATATTCTTGTCATTGTCATTTAACGGCAGCCCTGGGTGCCCACTCTCTTAATCCTGACCACTCGACCTCCTGCACCCTGTCGTCACAAGGCATATATAACAACCGCCTCCCCCCTTTCCCAAATCCTGTATACATTTACAATTGGTGTCAGAAGTACCCGTATACTCTACATAATACCTAGTACAACTTAAGCACTATCACTAAATGCAGATTTTTTGTTCCTTTAGCTCTGCCACCTCGAAATTCACAAACTGTGCTACACAATATTCTACTCTATACAGCACTGAACAATAACTAACAGACATACAACAACGAAACTTTTGGTGGTTACACATTAAACACATACGTGTATAGGGATACCAACTGTATTTCACTCCAGCACAACATTGGTGTGAAGCTATGAATGATCCGGAATTCTTTGAACAGATTTTTCCAAACATGAAAAGTTGTACCCTATTAAGAAGGTCAGTACAAAAACAACAGTAAAAAAACTAGAAACTGGGTACTTTTGCAATATGGGGGTCCCAAAATCACTGTTGTCAGACAATGGAGCACTATTTGTCTCAGAAAGGTATGTGCAGTATATGGGTATGCTCAAAATTAACCACATAAAAATTTCTATGAATATTCCACAGGGCAACACCACTGAAAAAGTGGTGGAAGAAAACAGTAGACTGTATATAACACATTGCAGTAAAAACATTCTGCATGGGCTAACCTTATTCAAAATTTTGGAAACATCATCAACAGCTTATGGAATGTGTGTACTGGTTCTACCCCTTACGATTTGATGTTTAGAGGGAAAACTAGTAATATTATTGGTGAAGAATTCTTCCAGCAATAAGTGAGATAGCTTAGAACGAAAAAATAAGGTTAGCCAGGGAACTGATAAAGAAAAAGGCCATATAAAGTAAATGGTGGCATGACAGAAGTATTCAATCAACTAGTTTTAAAATTGGGAACTTGGTGTCAACTAAAACAAAAGAAAACTCCAGTAGAGTAAATGAAGAGTTAAAGATGTTTTTACATGTATATCATGGACCATTCAAAATTGTTAGGGTCGGTCATGACAATGCGTATGAATTGACTTATATGAGATCTAATAGGTTTTTTGGCCTGAAAAATATAATTGATTTGAAGCCGTATGCAGTCTCTGTGAGGTGTCTGATGAACAACCTGCATCAAACTGGAATTTTTACAAGTTTAGGAAATCTACACTTTGCTGGGAGAATGAAAAATCTTTCAGAAAGAAAATACATAAATTAGGTAAGGAATGTGCTCATCTGTGTCAGACACATCATGTGCTAGTAGTGCCTTCTCTAGCTAGGTGTTAACATTTTTCTTTTCTGGTGCACTCAGATCTACTTTTGTCCTGTCTTTGGTTCTGCTCCCAATCTACTCTTCAATGCTTTCTACTCTGAGGTCGATCCTAAAATTTTGGTTACATTCTTTACTTAATAAGGGCTTGGTCTTCAAAAAGGGTTCTGGTCGCATATGCAGGATAGGTCTGCATAGTAGAAACTAGGATTCTGTTCCAGATTTTATACTGAAATCACTAAGTATGTCTAGCTGATGGATTATTGTTTCTTCACAGACATCTTCTTCATTGTATAACTACAATCATTCTTTCCCTTATTTAGGAACTGATTAGTATATCCAAACCACTAAGAGTGTCTAACGAGCTGATGATCATCACTTCACATGCATCTTCATCATTAAATACAGTTGCTAACAAAGTTGTGGGGATTCCTTGCATCCTACCTATTGTATTTAGTGTTGGAATTTTCCTTCAAATAACAGCTGGTTAAACATTTCTTTCTAGTTGTTACTTGACTTATAGCTGAACCTGAAACTTTAAAATAAATAAATATGCACATGGGGAAAAGACAAGCTACTACACTAGGTGAAGGGAGTGGAGTACCTTGCAATTTTTAAAACAAAGTTGACATTAAATGTTTCATGTCATCATTGTTTGCACCCTTGGTGTCAAGCTAATAATGAATTTATTTCAGCTAAAAGTGCAGTGCAAAATAAGAGGTAAATGAGAGTATAAGAAAATGTTAATTGCCAGAAAATATTGAGGAACCCTAAATATGAGATCTAAGGAAATGTTTATAGCAGCAGTAGGTAAAGGTCTTTAAAATCTGTAATTTGGTACCAACTGTGAAGTACATAAAACTGAGAAAGTCATTGGTTCAGTTTAAGGATACAGGGTACTTTTCCAGCTCAATATTATGTAAAAATCAACACCTATTTCTTTCAGGCACTGTTTATAATGTATATGTTTTACAGATTTTTTGTTGATATCAGATAATGCAGCATTTTTGAACCTGCTTAGGGTTATTAAAAAAATTACAAAGAAATTGATGCATTTTTTCCAAAATGCTTCCTCAAATTGAGGTACCATTTAATCCAGTGTTATACCTTTGAAGGAGACCAATTTTTACCAGATATGCATGACATGATGACTGAGGTACTATACTTATTTAATTCCACCTATTATGTCTATTCCAAGGATAAAAGATATCACATCTTACATTTTAATGTTTATAATTTTTTTCTAATAAAAATGTTAATTTTTCTATAATTTAGTTGATTCTGCAATAAAGCTTAGGCCTACTACATAAGTATGGACTATAGCAAGTTTCAGAACAAATTAGAGTAATGCTTTATAAACTTTAGAAAATATTTGTACCTGAATTCTGGAAAGTACAACTTGCAGGAAATTGCGAATGAATTAAACTGTGCCTCAGGACATTCCTGAAGCATAGTCTTCATCCTGCAGCATTTCTTCATCTTCCGACATCCTCTTAGCATTCCTTTTAGCACTTCTTGCTTCTTTGGTAACGTGAAGAGCAAATCTTTCAGCATCATGCATCCATTGTCTGTCACACGTAAGCAATTAATCTTCCGTATTAGAGCCACATTTTAAGCCTAAATTTCTCAAGACTTCCAACCTTCCTGTCACTTCATCATTGAAACATATCACTGCATCTAGTACACAAACGTTTAATGTGTTTAGTCCTACAAAAACATTCTTGGGTAATCTTTCCCTTTTGCAATGGTGGAAACTTTCGTTTGTATTCTGAGTGCCCACATGAAGACATTAGCAAAACAGGGTCACTCAGGTCTCTAAAAATTGGTTTTATTTAATTGATAACAGGCTCAGGAAGAGAATGCTTATGATGGTATATTTGACCACTTTATTTTGCTTTTTGTTAACCACACCAAGAATCTGCTCCTTTAAGGCGAGATCCGTGAACAGGGTGGTCATCTGTGGACAACTTATGAAAGTGGGTGCCCCATACAGCTTTCCTCATTGCTGTAACAGCATTCTGAGGTGCAGTTTCTCTAATGGCCAGTCCATAATAACTCTGAAGAATGTCTATTTCAGTTTCTGTCTATCTGCCTCAGCTAGACAGAGATTTTCCATCAGATAGAAACTTTCCTTTCATTTCTCTTTGTAGCTTCCTCAATATAGCATCCATCCTCTTTTGCACACATTCACAACACCCCAATTTTGTTACCAAGGTATCACCATAAACATTGAACTCATTAATTTTATAGCTTTAAGTCCCCATCACCTAGGTACTTTGTATATCTAATATTATAAATGGGCACTGACATTTTAAATATTTTTAGAGCTCCATCACAATCCATACCTCCACTGTAACCATCATAATTCTTAGAACACTGATGTTCAATATGTCCTTCATTGTTACCATGGCAAATGTGGCCGTACTTAGATAAGCACTCAACATCAACAACTTTTCCATTCTCCAGAGAAGTAGCACTTACAACACCATTCAAGGAACAATGTCCTCGACATTGCCATGTCCCATCAAGTGCAACAGCAATGTCCATAGTTCCACTAATATTTGCAGTTTCTTCTACTGCACATTTCATAGATGCTTTAGATACGTGGGTACATGGTGAACTGTAATAACACACTTTTGCAGTCGAATGAACATTCATTTTACAGCAAATACAAGAGAAGCTGTCAAACATGGCACGCAGCCAGACATAGACAAAGTGAACTAAAAGTAAAGTCAAAGAACATCGATTCAAAGACATGGCATGTGGTCGCCCTCCCGCCAGTGGCAGTGGAGTGGGGCTTCGGCCCCAGTCAGCGTCTTTGTCTGTCTTCGTCCGTAAGTTCCTTGTCTTCTTCTTTCACTTTGTCCAGTTCTGTCCTGTTCTTTAACCCTTCTAATCACGACAAACAGAACACAGCATGTTGTTATCAATGGAGAGACGTCTACAGACGTTAAAGTAACCTCTGGCATGCCACATGGGAGTGTTATGGGACCATTGCTTTTCACAATATATATAAGTGACCTAGTAGATAGTGTCCGAAGTTCCATGCAGCTTTTCGCGGATGATGCTGTAGTATACAGAGAAGTTGCAGCATTAGAAAATTGTTGCGAAATGCAGGAAGATCTGCAGCAGATAGGCACTTGGTGCAGGGAGTGGCAACTGACCCTTAACATAGACAAATGTAATGTATTGCGAATACATAGAAAGAAGCATCCTTTATTGTATGATTATATGATAGTGGAACAAACACTGGTAGCAGTTACTTCTGTAAAATATCTGGGAGTATGCGTGCGGAACGATTTGAAGTGGAATGATCATATAAAATCAATTGTTGGTAAGGCGGGTACCAGGTTGAGATTCATAGGGAGAGTCCTTAGAAAATGTAGTCCATCAACAGAGGAGGTGGCTTACAAAACACTCGTTCGACCTATACTTGAGTATTGCTCATCGGTGTGGGATCCGTACCAGATCGGGTTGACGGAGGAGATAGAGAAGATACAAAGAAGAGTGGTGCGTTTTGTCACAGGGTTATTTGGTAACCGTGATAGCGTTATGGAGATGTTTAACAAACTCAAGTGGCAGACTCTGCAAGAGAGGCGCTCTGCATCGCGGTGTAGCTTGCTCGCCAGGTTTAGAGAGGGTGCGTATCTGGATGAGGTATCGAATATACTGCTTCCCCCTACTTATACCTCCCGAGGAGATCACGAATGTAAAATTAGAGAGATTAGAGCGTGCACAGAGGCTTTCAGACAGTCGTTCTTCCCGTGAACCATACGCGACTGGAACAGGAAAGGGAGGTAACGACAGTGGCACGTAAAGTGCCCTCCGCCACACACCGTTGGGTGGCTTGCGGAGTATAAATGTAGATGTAGATGTAGATGTAGACTACACCCACCACCACTACCACCACCACAGCCACCGTCTATACCTAACCGTCAGCTGCCGCCACTACAATTACGTGGTGTGCCCAGTCACCCCCCCTCATTCCAGCCCCCCACTTCTCACCCTCCCCTCTCCTGCACTCTTCGTCGCCCCCTCCCCGGCTCCTTCCCCCTTAGCCTCCTCCTCCTCTGATCCCCCATCCCGATCCTCGCATCGACCCTCCTCCGAAATACTTCCACGATTATTCCCGTGGTGACTGGAGTGCCTACCGGGATACCCTCTCTACCCAGGTCGATAGCCACCCCCTCACCTACCACCACCCTGGTGGTGTTACTCATGCTGCCTCCTTTCTCCAGCAGACCTTGTCCGAGGCTGTGGAGGCCCACGTCCCTACCGTCGTCATCCACCCGCACTGTCCCACTTTACCCCCACAGTCCTCCTCCTCCGTGAATCCTGCTGTCTCTACCGTGCCTTCCTTCACATGCATGACCTGGGCACACTCACACTATGATGCCACCAGCAACTACAACGGCACGTCAGAATCTTGCTCATGGCTAAGAAATGCTGGGACTGGCGACAGATATCGACCCGTCTTAATGCTACACTTCCTATCAACTCGTACAAGTACTGGTCTGCCTTCTGCCGCCTTACCGGATCTAAACCTCCCCCCCCCCCCCCCCCCACCCTTCTACCCTCTACTTCATGATGACCAACCCTTCCCTGACAACCTCATTAATGCCAATCACTTTGCTCCTACCTTTCTGATATCTTTACCCTCCCTGATGATCCCCAGTTTGTTTACTCCCTCTTCCCGGATGTCCACGATCAAACTGACACCTCTATCCCTCCACTAGCTCCTGGCTTCCATTACTTGGACAACATTACACACAATGAACTCAATGCACCCATCACCACTCTGGATATCATCACTACACTCCGCACGAAACTCAACACCGCTCCCGGTCACGATCGTGTCACATATCGCCACCTCCATGAAGCTTCTGCCACTTTCCTCTCCACCCTGGCTAGGCTATATAATGTGGTCTCGTCCACCGGCTACTACCCTGACCTGTGGAAAACCTCCCATATCCTGATGTTCCTCAAACATGATAAACCACCATCCGCTGTCTCCTACCGTCCCATCAGCCTTACCTCGGTCTTCAGCAAGGTCCTGGAATCCATCCTTCCCAATGTATCCATCAGCATCTCCACCAGCACCGCCTCCTTCCCACTACCCAGTGTGGCTTTAGACTGTCCTTCTCTGCTGATGACCTTCTCCTTCACCTCACTCATCTCCTCTCCGAACAACTCAACTCCCGTCAGTCCGCCATATTGCTCTCCCTCGACCTTGAGCATGCTTACGACCGTGTATGGCATTCCAGTCCCCCCTTCAACCTCCAAACCTTTGCCCTTCCTATCAACTACGTCCATCTGATTGAGCCCTTTCTTTCCCAGTGTCCTTCCTATGTCACCATCCATAACACGGATTCCTACACCTTCTACCCCTCCTTCGGTGTGTCCCAAGGTTCCGTTCTCTCCCCTCTTCTGTACCTTCTGTATAAGGCAGACATGCTGCTGCCTCCACCCCCCGTCCACTTTCTCCAGTACACCGATGACACCACCTTCCTTGCCCTCACCCCCACCCTGCATTGGTCCCAACACCTTCTCCAATCCCATCTTGACCGGTTCACCGCTTGGTGCAACCAGTGGTTGGTCAAGGTCAATCCTTCCAAGACCCAGGTGATCATTGTAGGCAAAACCACCCCTTCCTTCCATCTCCTCGACTTCTATATCACCATTTATGGATGTCCTATCACTCTCACCCCCACCCTCAAGTACCATGGCGTCAGCCATGACCGTCACCTCTCCTGGACCCCCCATCTCCAGACAATCCAAGCCAAGGCACACTCCCGCCTCCCTCTCCTCAAGATCCTTTCTGGCCACACATGGGGTCTGGACCCCTCCACCATTCTCCACACTTATAAATCCCTCATCTGCCATATCCTCTGCTATGCCCACCCTGCATGGATCTCTGCCCCTCCAACCCCTTACAAATCCCTTCAAATCCTAGAACGCCATGTGCTCCGCCTCGCCTGTCGCATCCGTCTCCCCCACGCAGATCCTGTATGACCTTATTCTGTTTCCCCACCTCCTCCTTTTCCTTGAACAGATACGGATCCTCTACACCTTCCGTAAACTTGATCCCCTGCACCGGCTTGTCTCTCTCATCCTCTCCCACCCCCCGACCGCTGCCATGCCTGCATTCCCACGTCCCACCTGCTCTCCATCTCTCCACTCTCCATACCCTCGCCCAAGGTGGATTCCACCAACTCCCCCTCCCTGATGATGCCCTCATCCCCTCCATCTACCCCTCCTAGCAATTTTGATCCTCCCCTTCCACACCCTGTGTGTTTTCCTAAGGGCACCCTCTCTCCCTTCTCTCCCTCCTCCCTTGCTCCTCCCCCCCTCCTTCCCCCAGGCTTCCCCTACCCCCCTACCTTCTTTCCTCCCCCTCCCATCTCCTCTACCACTGGCATCTACACCCTCCCCTCTTCCTCCTCCCCCACCTTTTCCTCTTTTGGCGGGTCCCCAGACTCGTACATGTCAAGTGAACAAACGCACCGGAGATCATGGCCATCGGTTCTTTGTGTGCTGTTGTGTTAGTGCTTCATTGTTTCACCGCCCACACTCCATTGTTCACATGTGTCATTTCTGTCATCAGTGTTTGTGTACAAGTGCTGAACATTTTTTATTTTACTACACCTGTGAACAGCACCGTGTTTTTTACTCATGTGACTACTGTTTTTTGTCCACCATTATGTTTTGTTTTTCTGTGTCTTCCTTGTTTCTATTTGTACTACCTGTGGCCAAAGAGTGGCATAATATTGCTGCTGCCGCCCCACCTTTGTATAAGGTGTTAAAATAACAATAAAGAAAAAAAAAAAACAAAAAAAGAAACACACCATATGTCTGTTGGTGCAGCCAACAAAACAGCAAAAGCCCAATGGGCACCAATGCAAAATTAATCACAATAATGTCATTCATATCACCAATCTATTTATCTCCCCCCCCCCCCCTCCCCCCCCAGTCGGCAGTTTACAAAATACTTTGTCCAAGCTGTAAAGCATGTTACGTAGGTCAGACTGGACAAAAAATTGAAACTAGATTTGCTGAACATGTCGCCGATGACAGAGAGGACGCGGCTGATAGGTCAAATTTTACAGCCCACATTATAAATAGTGGACATGAATGTCCTCGAATTGAGATGCATGTGATGTTATTACATAGAGCAGAAAAGGGAAATTATCTGGATTTGCTAGAGGATATCGAGATCTTTTATCATGGATCAACTAGTGTGTGCCTTCTCAATGAGCAGGTGAATGTGAGGGGAGTTCATTTTCGAGAGCTCTTTGCTGAGCATTTGCTTGATGGAAATGGAAATGATAGGACAAGGAAAGACAAGAGGGTGTCGGAGGAGGGAAGAATTAAAGTGGGTAGGGGAGATAAATATATTGGTGATATGAATGACACCCTTTAATTGGGCTTTCGCCATTTTGTCAGCTGTACCAACAGACATATGGTGTCCTGTTTCTTCTTCTTCTTCTTCTTCTTTCCCTTTATTGTATTTTAATTCCCCATCAGGGCAGGCTGGCAGGAGCATAGGCGCTGCCCTTCAGCTGAAAGACATAGAACAAACAGTAAAAGACATTTAAAAATATACAAAGGAGAAAAAATGGTGAACACAGATATAAAAAAGGGGAACATCATGGAAGGCAATAGACAAAAAAAGAGGTGACTGTAAAATGGAGATAAAAACCGTAAAATAGTAGCGCACACAAAAAACCACACACTGGGACAATTAAAAGAACACAAGGCACAGTATGACTGGAGCATAAAAGTATCGACGGATGGCATAGCACACAACAAACACTGACAGTGACACTAAGTACAATACCAGCACACAATTAAAATCATACCTCTCTATGCACAGGAGAAACAGCACTAAACACAACACTGACGTGGCACACTGCCGATGATCAAAACAGAGGATCTGCCAGGCGCAAGGAGAGGAGAGTGACCGGAAGGAGAGAGGGAGGGAGGGGAAGACAGGGGGGAGATGGGCAGGGGGTGTGCTGAAGAGGGCCAGGTAGGGAGGGATGTGGGAAGGAAAGAGGCAAGGATAGGGTGCAGGGTCTCAGGGGCGGGGGGGGTTGGGAAAGGAGGAAAATCCGCTCTGGGAGAAGGAGGGGAGAGGAGAAAGGGGGCCCTGGGGAGGGGGGGGGGGAACAAGGCCATGTTATAGTTGGAAGGAAGGGTAGATGTCACGGCGAAGTTCATGATCCGGGAGGGAGAGGTGCTGGAAATTGCCCTGATAAAGGAGATGGAGGGTGTGGAGGTGGAGAGAGGGAGGGATACAGTGATAGAGGCGCGGCAATGGGCGTGGGGCGCGGAGAGGAAGGAGGAAACCAGAGGGTGGGGGCGATCGAGCCTGCGGACAATGTAAAGGATGCGGAGATGTTGGAGGAACAGGAGTAGGTGGAGGAAGGGGATGAGTTCAAACAGGAGCCGTGTGGGGGAAGGAAGGCGGATACGGAAGGGAAGGCGGAGCACATGGCGTTCGAGGATTTGGAGGGCCTTGTAAAAGCGGGTGGGTGCAGAGATCCAGGCAATGCTGGCATAACAGAGGATAGGACGGATGAGGGATTTGTAGGTGTGGAGGTCGGTAGAAGGATGCAATCCCCATGTCCGGCCAGACAGGAGTTTCAGAAGGTGGAGGTGGGAATGGGCATTCTGCTGGACAGTCTGGAGGTGAGAGTTCCAGGTGAGGTGTCAGTTGAGGGTGAGGCCGATGTATCTCAGGGTGGGGCTGAGCTGGATGGGATGACCATAAAGGGAGAGGTATAAATCGTGGAGACGAAAGGAGCGAGTAGTGCGGCCTATGATGATTGCCTGGGTTTTGGAGAGGTTGAGACGGAGGAACCACTGGTTACACCAAGTGGTGAACTGGTTAAGGTGGGTTTGGAGGGTACGTTGGGATTGCTGAAGGGTAGGATAGCCAGGAAGGCGGTGTCATCAGCATACTGGAGAAGGTGGACAGGTGGGGGTGTCTTGGGCATATCAGCCGTATACAAGAGATAAAGGAGAGGGGAGAGGACATAGCCCTGGGGGACGCCAGCAGTGGGATAAAAGATACAGGAGTTGGTGTTGTGGAGCATATGGTGTCAATTTATGTCTCATGATATATGAGCACACCGTAAGAGCCCCGACGAGTTCTCAATTCATCCTACTGATCCTGTGTTGATTTTCCCATGTATGAAGTGTGCTAGCACTTTATTTTTGCATTTGGTCTTGTTTCTTTAATATTTTTGTTTCGTTCATGTCCATAATTTACTTATCTCAACTTAGTTTACTTTACATGTGCATTCAGCAATGTGGGCCAACTGCCGGGAAAAAATCCGATTTCCTGAATATCATTAACTGTACACTAGATGAATGCCAACACCATTTTATGTTATGGAATTGTGATTAATTTTTTCTCTTCAACAATATGATAAATAATTTAAGAAATTTTTTAAAAAGTTTTTATAAAAAGAAAAATTTTCTATGGTGTGCTTCTCATCTAAGTTTGTTCCTTTTTACTAATTTGTACAATTGCTTTTTGGCGTATATAACTGTACCATGTGGTTGACAAAATCCCCAGTACTTTGGTGTCACCCTTGACCGTTGCCTCTTCTGGACCCCCCACCTCTGGACAATCCAAGCCGAGGCACGCTCCCGACTCCGTCTCCTCAAGCTCCTTTCTGGCCGTACATGGGGTCTGGACCCCTCCACTATCCTTCATACCTATAAATCCCTCATCCACCCTATCCTTTGCTACACCCACCGTACCTGGTTCTCCCCTCCCCCTACCTTTTACAAATCCCGATTCTAGAATGCCACGCTCTTCGCCTCACCTATTGTGTCCGTCTCCCCTCCCCCCATGCGTTCCCCCACCTCTTCCTTTTCCTTGAATGGATACGGATCCTCTACAACTCCCGTAAACTCGATCCTCCTCACCCGCTTGTCTCTCCCATCCTCTCCCGCCCCCGTCCGCTGCCGCGCCTATATTTCCACGTCCCACCTGCTCTCCATCTCCCCATTCTCCATACCTTCTCCCGAGGTGGCTTCCGCCAGCTCCCCCTTCCTGATGATGCCCTCCTCCCCTCCATCTACCCCCACTACCAACTTTGATACTCCCTCCATCTCCCTGTGTTTTGTCCCTCTCTCCCCCCTCCTCCCCCAGGCTTCCCCTACCCCCATACCTTCATTCCTCCCACCATCTCCTCTGCCCTTGGCAACTTTGCTCTCCCCTCTCCCTCCCCCACCACCCTCTTCCCCTCTTGGCCGGTCCCCAGACTCGCACACGCTAAGCGGACATTCGCGCGCCGGAGATCATGGCCATCAGTTTCTCGTGTGTGTGCCATCGTGTCTGTGTTTAGTGTTTTTCATTGTCACGCTCCTTTGTTCACCTGTACTGTCTCAGTCATCAGTGTTTGTGTGCTGTGCCAACAGTTTTTCGTGTTTTTTTCGTCGAGTGTGAACGGCTTCGTGTTTTTAAATTTTTGTCTCTACTGTTTTTAACCACCAATCTGTTCCCTTTTTCTCTTCATTGTCGCTCATATTGAAATGCTTGTGGCTGAAGAGCAGAGTAGACTTATCCGCTGCCAGCCCACCTTTGTAAGAGGTGCAAAATAGCAATAAAGAAAAAAAAATCCCCACCTTCAACCGCCTGGCACGTCAACAGTATTGTCTCCCCTACCTCAACATTTGCTCCCTCTCTGCAAACAAATACCTCCTCATGCATACCCTCTCCCAGCACCAGATTGACTCCTTCATCCTTAATGAAACCTTCCTCCAACCCCACCATGTTGTTTGCACCTCCCCCTATCTCCTTCACCGCACTGACAATCCCCTTCCCCTAGCCCGAGGCAGGGTCGCTATAGGCCACCTCAAGCATCTCCCTGTTCGGCCACAACCCCTCCTCAGTGACCCAGCTGAACACCTTCCCCTCAGCCTATTTTTTCCCTCCATCACCATCACCTGTGCCACTATCTATATCCGCCCCGCAGCTCCTCTCCCCTTTGACTTCATTTCCCATGTTGACTGTACCTTCTCCACCTATGTGATTGCTGCTGACCTCAACATCCACAGCCATGACCCTGCCACCATTCAGCGGTAGCATCAGTTCCTTGCCACCCTCCATGGTGACCTTGTTTCTCTGCCACAGCACACCCATCCTGAAAGTAACTCCACCCCCGATGTTATCCTCACTTCCCCCAATCTCCTTGGTCCCATCGCCATTGATGTCTTTGATCCCGTTGGTAGTGACCATCTCCCTGTCCTCACCATCTCCTCTACCCATCCTGCCCCTGCAGCCACCCGCCCAGCTGCCCCTCCAAAGTCTGTCCATGACTACCACCGTGCCAATTGGTATGCCTACCAGGAATCCATTGCCTTACAGGTCGAAAGCCACCCCCTCACCTTTCACCATCCTGATGACATCACCCATGCCTCTTCCTTCCTTCAGAAGACCATCACCGACGCTGTGGAGGCTCATGTCCCTACCAAACTCATCCACCCTCACCGCCCTACGCTTCCTCCACAGGCCGTCCTTCTTCTGCGTGAATCCCGCAGGCTCTACCACTCCTTTATCCGCACCCGTGACTGGGATACTCTCACCTGCCACCAGCAATTGCAGCGACACATCCGGAATCTCCTTACAGCAAAGAAATGCCGGGACTGGTGCCAGACATGCACAAGCCTCAACTCCACCCTCCCTTTTAACTCCTCCAAGTACTGGTCAGCCTTCCACCACCTTACTGGTAGCCATCCCACCCCGCATTACCCCATCCTCCATGACGATTGACCCTTTCCTGATAGCCTCAGTAAGGCTAACCATTTTGCTTCCCACCTATCCGAGGTCTTCTCCATTCCTGCATTCCTGACAATCCCCATTTTGATTACTCCCTCTTCCCCACCACTGTCCTTGACCGCACTGACACCTCTGTCCCCCCGCTCGCCCCTAGCTTCCAGTACTTGGATTGGTTAACCCCCTCAGACATCAACACTCCCATCACCGCACATCACACTCGTCCTCCACTCCAAACGCAACACAGCCCCTGGTCATGATGGCGTCACCTACCGCCACCTCATGGAATCCCCCCCATCCTTCCTGTCTGTCCTTGCTACCCTGTACAATGTCCTCCTCTCCACTGGACCTGTGGAAGACTTCCCGTGTTCTGCTGTTCCCTAAACCTAACAAACCACCCCCCCCCCCCCCCTCCTGATACCTCTTCCTATCGTCCCATCTGCCTCACCTCCATGTTCAGTAAGGTCTTTGAGGCCATCCTCTCTCACCGTATTCACCGCCACGTTAACCAGTACCACCTCCTTCCCCTTACCCAATGTGCCTTCCGGCCTTCTTTCTCCGCTGACGACCAGCTCCTTAACCTTACCAGTCTTCTTTCCCTCCAACTTAACTCCTGTCACTCCGCTATCTTTGTTTCCCTTGATCTCCAGAACGCCTATGACTGTCTGGCATCCCGGGCTCCTCTTCAAACTCCAGACCTATGCTCTCCCCATCAACTTCATCCGTCTCATTGCTTCCTTCCTCTCCCATCATCCCTCCTATGTGACTATCCACAATTCCAACTCCCGCTCTTTCTATCCCTCTGCCGGCATGCCGCAAGGTTCTGTCCTTTCCCCTCTCCTCTATCTCCTGTACACTGCTGATATGCCCAAACCTCACCAACCTGTTCATCTTCTCCAGTTTGCTGCTGACACCACCTTCCTAACCCTTTATCCTACCCTTCAACAGCCCCTTCATACCCTTCAAACCCACCATGACCAATTCACCGCTTGGTGCAACCAGTGGTTCTTCCATATCAATCCTTCCAAGACCCAGGCGATCATCATAGGCCGCACCACCCGCTCCTTCCGCCTCCATGATTTCTACCTCACCATTTATGGCCGTCCTATCCACCTCACTCCTACCCTCAAATACCTTGGCCTCACACTCGACCGTCACCTTACCTGGACCCCCCAATCTCCTTACCATCCAAAACAAAGCTCACAATCGCCTCTGCCTCCTGAAACTCCTGTCCGGCCGGACGTGGGGGTCTGCATCCTTCCACCATCCTTCACACCTACAAATCCTTGATCTGCCCCATCCTCTGTTATGCCAGCATAGCTTGGATTTCTGCTCCTCCCAGGTTCTATAAAACCCTCCAAATACTCGAACGTGATGCACTCCGCCTCGCCTTCCACATCCACCTTCCGTCCCCCACGCGCGTCCTCTATGACCTCATCCCCTTCCCCCACCTTCTCCTTTTCCTTGAACACATCCGCACACTATATATTGTCCGCTGCCTTAATCCCCTCACCCCCTGGTGTCTCCCTTCCTCTCCACCCCCAACCAGTTGCCGCGCCTTTATTGTTATGTCCCGCCCTCTCTCCATCTCCACACCCTCCATGTCCTTTCCCAACTCATCTTCCACCATCTACCCCTCCCGGATGATGAGCTTTGCCCCAACATCTAACCTTCCTACCAACTCTAACCCCATCTTCCTCCCTCCTCCTCAGGGCTCTCTCTCCTCCCCCTCCCTCCTCCTGAGCAGCTTCCCCCTCCTACTCCCCCTCCATCTCTTCTGCCCCCTTTCAGTGTCTCTGCACTCCCTCCTGCCCTGTCTTCCCTCTTCATCTCCCACTCCACTTGTCTTCTGCCTCTTCATGTACCCGCTGACGCCCCTACTCTCTTCATCCTGTCGCTTCCCCTGCCGCCCCTTGCTCTCCCCTCCTTTTCCACCCTCTCTGACCTTTCCCTCACCAGGTCCCACCTGGCAGTTTTATTCTTCATCATGTGTGCTACAAGTGGGTTTTAAGTGTGTTGTTCTGGAGTGTTTTTAATACTGTGGCCAACTTTTAACCTGTACATGTCCATTCAGTGTCTTCTCTGTGTTTTAAGAATCACCAACTGTGTTTTTAACTTTCTGGTGACTTTTTTAACTGGCCCCATGAACGTCTCCATGTCAGTCTATTTTTACCTCCATTTTATCCCATTTCTCTGCTTTATGTTCCCCTTTTTTATTGCCTTATGCATGTAACATTCTATTCTTATTGTCCTGTCACTCGGCTGAAGAGCGGCGGATTGTGCCGCTGACAGCCCAGAATGAAATCACAATAAAGGAAAAAAATATTGACAAAATCTTTGTCAATATATCCATTTTTTGTAAACATTTTAGGTTTTTTATCATTATATTTTACCTTACTTTGTATGTCATTTCTTCTTCTCATTTTTAATTTAGCTGTATCTTTACGTACAGAGGTTGGGTTTGCTTTGCAGTGCACCCTTATGGTTTCTCGTTGTCATAGTCAATTCTCAATGTATCACTTTATGTTTGACCTCTGCTTAAGACAGTGTTACTACTCAGGTCACATATTCGTTGAAAGGTAATTTTGTATGTGCATTTTAAATGGTTTAATGTGTCTATATACATTTAACTGGTTTTACATGTACATTTATTCATTTGGTCACTGTTATTAATTATTTTTATTTTTATTCTTGTATTTGTAGCACCGATGATGGCTGTTAATCAGTTGAAATTGATCTGCAAAAGTAGATAAATAAAACATGATTTTGCAACAGGTTGCTGCTTATTTGGTAATTTTAGATAGTGAAAGGACACCCCTCCAATTCGCTCCTGAAGTGTCTGACTGCCTCATAAACCACAAGAAGCTCGTGGTCAAAAGCCGATCATTTACACTGACTCCTGGTTAGTTTTTTTGAAAAGAAATGGAGTGGCTGTGTGGCATTCACGGTGTGCTGTTGCAAGACAGCTGTTGCCCACAGCTGACTTGCTAGCATTGGTAGTGATACAAATACAGACCTCGGCGTTGGGGTGAATGAGAGTGACTGCTTTCATGATTGCCAATGTCAGATTGTCAAAAGCATCAAACAAGGGTTGAATCCAGTCCAACTTTCGCTTCCCCGTGGTATTTTTACTGGAGAGGGCATTGGTAAGGGACGACTGGACAGAGGCAACTCGGGGGATATGGTGTCGATAAAAGTTTGCCATACACAGAAAGTGCCAGAGTTGCACATAACTCTCAGGAAGAGGCAGTGTGAGAAGGGTTTCAACACAAGAATCCGTTGGTCAGACGCCATTGGCCGAGACCATATGACAGAGGAATGTAACTAATGTTGAGCAGAGGTGCGATCTGTCGTCATTGATAATCACATTGTTTGCTGCAAGAACCATATAAACTGAGTCAAGATGAAATTTGTGTTCCTCGGCAGATGAGGAAAAGATAAGTGTGTCATCCAGACAGGCAAAAGCTAAAGGCAGAGGTAGCAAAATTGAACCAATGCAACATTGCCACATCTGTGCAGCATTTTTCAAGCTGTAAGACATGTAGCAGTATTAAAACAGACCAAAGGGTGTAATGATGGCCGTCTTTGGAGTATCAGGTGGGTGCATGGGAATTTGGTGGTATGCCTTTGAATAGTCTAAGACAGAGAAGAACTTTGAGCCATGCAATAACTGAGTGAAATCCTGGATATGAGGGATGGCACAGTTATCAATTATTGTCCTAACATTAAGGGACCTGTAGTTTTGACACATGTGTAGTGAGCTGTCCTTCTTAGGCACGAGGTGGATAGGTGAAGACCAGTTGCTGTCTGATGGTCAGAGCACGCCTGAAGCCAACAAATTCTGAACCATTTCTTATGCTCATAGCAATTTGCAAGCGTTAAGATGTCAAGGTTTATGACGTACAGGTGAGCCATCCATGGTGCGGATTCTGTGACAACTGCCCATGCTGATTGCGAAAACCCGTGAAGGGAGGCAGGCAGGAGGGTAATGGAGTGGGAAGGGAGGCACGAGCGATGGCGGTTCACTGACCTTGCCAGACCAGAATGGCGTGGGTGGTGCGTTGGTGGCAGATGACGACTGAGGGCATGGGACAGCAGCCACGCGATTCAAGGGATCCCGTGAAGTGAGAAAATGTGCGTCCATGCTGGGATGGAGTGATGTGGGCAGGGCAATGGAGGCAGACAACGACGGAGGGCATGGCGCAGCAGCCACACAATGCGAGGGATCCCGCGGAGTGGGAACATGCGCATCCTGTAGATTCAACTGTGTCAGTGTGGAACAGGAAACAGGGGATGGTAAGCTCGACCAAGGACTGATGCTGAATGAAGATGCAGTAGAAGCAGCTGATTAATCTGAAAGAACTGGCACTGTAGACAGACTACGAGTAGTACTCTGCGCGTGAACCAATTCAGCCAAGGCAGCAGCAATGCGTGTGCGTAACTCCTTGTTATGTGTGCAGAGCCCTTCGATCTGTGTGCGGACGTCTGCCATGTCAGAGAGACGTGCAGTAATACCTTGTAGCAGAGATGCACAAGTGGAAAGCATAGCCAAGGAGGTGAAGAGCAGAGTCATGCCAAACTCGTTTGAGCACGGAACTATAGAACCAGATGTATGGCAGAGTGTGGCTGCCTGCAGGTTTGGCGAAAATTCATAGTAGTGTAGAAAGTCCAACCCGATCACAAGCTTATCTACATTGGTGATGTGGAAGATCCAAGGAAAGGTCACGACCGGTGAGAAGTGAAGCGACGTCTTGATGGAGCTCAGGACCGTGATAGGAGAGCGATTTGCAGCTATCAGAGCGAGGTTATCAGGAGAAAGTGTGTTGCTTGCTAGCTTGGCCAGGATAATGCTGATATCGGCGCCAGTGTCGACTAGAATGTAAGTGCCCAATGACAGGTCCGCAGCATTGAGGCGTCACACTGCTGGAGCAAGTGGTGAGGCATTGGAAGGTAGGCGCTGTTGACGATCATGATGAGATGTGGCGCCTAAATACGCCCCACAGAATTGTTTGGGTATGCACAGGGCATGCGGCAGTTGCAAGTGGCATCCCCATAGGTTGCATGGTACCAGCATAGAGGGTAAGCTTGGAGGCGAGGTGGTACTGAGACGGCGGGGGACGTAGCTGACTGCCTCTTTGCCTGAGACTGAGACTGCTCGGATTGCTACTCAGGCGAGGTCGGCTGCTGTCGGGAGGTTGCAGGCAGAACCTCCTGTAGGCCGCCAGGAGGCAGCTCCTGGCAGGCCACTGAGCTGCTGAGGTGTGTGGTGACCCCTACTGCCAGGGCGTGGAACCCAAGTTGTAGGGGTGACAACTGAAGGCAAAGGCAATGTCATCCATGACAGACAGTGTCAGTGACAAATGATTCTGTAGGCCTCATCGGCAATGTGTAGACGAACATCGAGAGGGTCCACTACATGAGATAGTATGTGAAGTTGTACGTCCAACAGAAGCTTGACCATCCACAAGGTCCACAGCATGGTGCCTGGCAGAGCTTGGTCATCAATTAATGCACGAAGGCGCTGCCTAAGGTGCAAAGGTGTGCAGTCATCGAGGTACTCATCATAGATGATGTGGTGGGTAGCCTCTGCTGGAGGACGAGAAAGGCATTCAATTAGTAATGTTTTTGCTGTTAAATACTTGGGTGAGGCAGGTGGTGAGAGGAACATATCATTGATGAGATTGGATGAGCATGGAGGTGGCTGACCAGGCAGACGAAATGTGCATTGTCATCCAAAATCCCGTGGATATCCAGTAGATGATCTACCAATGCAAACCAAGTCTTAGCATTGTCCTTTTGCAATGCTGGCAGCTCAGGAAATCTATGCGGTAACACACGTTGATGCAGTACAAGGAGGCAAAGATCTGTATGAGTGGTGTAGGAAGCCCCTGACGCTGGAAGTGCAGTAGCAGTGGATGATGCGTTGCTCGAGGTCTGCGTGGAGGGGACAGCCACAGGCAGCACATGATGTGGAGTGAGCCGTTGCAACCAACAGCACGATGTGTCCCAACTGCAGGCCTGGAGGTGGGTGCTGTGTAGTGCCGTTGCAACAGTGGGTAGAAGTCGGTCACAATGCAACCGAGGGGGCCTGATCCAGAAACCCATGCAGATGAAATGGCCAGTGCCATTATGAGAGTGGGCAGAAGGCGAGCATGGTGTGACGACTGGGGTTGCATGATGTCAGGCGTATAAGAATATGCAACCTGGTGTACGTGAACATTCGAGTGCTTCACATGGTTATCTTTCACAATGTCACTAAGTGGTGTGCGCTGTCTGTGCAAAGGTGTTGCTGCACAGTAACATTTGACAGTGGCCATGTTGGGCTGGTAATGGTTAAGTGGCTGCCGGCATGGCTGGGGACAGGTAATTGTTCACTTTTAACCAAATGTACATCCGAAACACTAGTAAAAATGCAAGCACAGTTAATAGGGTGTGAGGCACTGGCACAAAACGACACTGTTGGATCCATTGTTTCAAGGACACTGTGGACCGGCACACATAGTTTGTTAATGATCAAAACAAGCACAGAATTATTCCTGAACACACCACGACAATGTTGGGGTCATAGTGTAGAACCATAACAACACGCTTTTGCAGTTAAAAGAACATTTACTTTACCAGTGAAAAAAGCAAATACAAGAGAAGCTGTCAAACATGGTATGCAGGGAGACACAGGCAAAGTGAACTGAAAGTAAAGTCGAAGAACATCAGTTGAAAGGCATGGGGCTTCACGCCAGAGGCGCCACAGAGAAAACTGTCAAGGTGCCTAATAGTTTTTTTTTTATACTTGCTGAACTTACTGGGAGGAGGAGAAATTATGCACAAGGTTCGAAGTCATTTTCAAGGCAGATTTATTGCAGAACAACTAATTTTGCCACTAAATCCTTCCTGCTACTTTGTTATTCAGTTATTTCCAGACAGCCAACACCATCACATTGTATACATTTTGCCACTTCCTTTATCAAAGAAGATAAGATGCCCACATCAACAACAACAAATCCACTAGAAACAGCATCACTGATAACACAAAAATTTGAATCACCAGGAGGCGTGCCATGTTGGAGTTTCTTCCCTGAAGAACTGATACATAGGTTACTTTCAACAGTGTGGCTTGCTTTGTTTTATTGAATTTTTTGATGTGTGGCATAGTTCGTATTTGTTGCACACTAAAGGATACATATTTCCACAAATATATGTAGCACTTGGGCAACAAACATTCAGTAGGCCTAACACCTGAACATATTGCTTCAGCAAAACAAAAGTAAATACTAGCAAATACAATCATTTACAGACACTAGAAACCTGCAGTGTTAACAATATACACAATGTATCATATGTATAATCACTGGAAACCAAAAGTTCACAGTTCTTTTTGAAACAATAGAGGTTTCTGTAACAGAAACAAAGGGGACGTGGCGGCATACATGACGGTCACTTTAAAATTTGGTATATATAGGTCATTTTCCATTTGAAAACCTATAATGTATATATTAATGTAATCAAGAAAGACTATAGAATTTAATAAAGCCACAAAAAATTTCCATTTTTCCACTTTTTATAAGTACTCTGTATCTTTAATGTGAAAATTAGTTCAGTTTTTTGTTTGAAATTCCACCTTTTTAGTAAGTGTGGGTCTTGTTAGAAGCCATTCTGGACATTTTTTGTGATTAAGCAAAGCAGGGGATCTGATATTTAATTAACGAGGTATATGAAGCAGTAATGCATTAATTACTGAAGGGAGATATGCTAATGAATAAATGAGAAATGAGGGATATGAATTGACAAAGTAAAGGAATAAACAGCAAAGGATTAAGGACTCTGTCTCTGTAGTAGTTTCTTTTGTGAATTTCCTTCCTTAGTCAACATTCTTGTAATGAAAAGAACAACTGGAATAACTGGCTTTGATAAATGATAAGGTGTGGTGATGTAAAAGGGAGTATTGTTTTGTTCTGATGACACATGTAAATAGTATGAAGCAACTTGTTGGGAAACTAATTAAAGGCAGGTGCTAGGAAAGTGACCCAATTACTCTTCCACATCCTGCCTCCCCGTTAACAGCACACTCCACTCCACAGCAATCATAATCTTCAGATGTAACGAGACAGTTTACAGCACTGACACCAAGAACAACAGCATCAACTAAACCATCTAAAGGAGTGAAAACCATCCACTCGTTAAGCAAAAGAAGAATGCCACCATCAGCCTAATACAAGGATTTTTTTTGTTGAAGACAAGCAGCAACCAAACATTGAGGTGAGTAATGTGATAGTTCTAAAGAACAATAAATCACTAGTAATTTTTTACCATACCAGCAAGATTGCTATATTAGAACTACTTCTGCTTGATCAGCTGAAGGATATTTCAGTCTTATGTGTGAGTGAATGTTGATTAAAAGAAAACCAAGCTTGTACTGCTAAAATAACAGGATTTGAAATTGTTTGTAGCTTCTGTAGAGAGAATTTTATAGGTGGAGGAACATGCACATATGTTAAGCAAGGAATTGAATGCAATGAAATTAGGTTCATTAACATAAATGACATTGGAAATGTGTTTGAATATTGTGTTTGCAAACTTAAAGAACACAAAATTATCATTGTGTGCATATACCGTTCCACATCGGGTCACTTCATGGCATTTTTGGAAAGTATAGAAAGTCTCTTTGATAAATTAAGTAATTTTAAAGGAAACATTATTGTAGTTGGAGATTTCAAAGTAAATTTCAAAATAATCTGTCAAAACATATCAAAACTAAATAATTTGTTATATTCACATAATTTATCACCAAATGTCCATGAACTCCTTGATCAAATATTTTTTGATGTCCAAACACTTGATCATAATGTAGAAGTGACTGACGCTTGATTCTTTGATAATGAACCAATAAAATTTGGTTTAAATAATGTACTCAGCTCAAATTCTAGGAAAAGTAAGAATACTTCTAATGAAGAAGTATAAATGAGGACAACATTACAATTCTTAATTCTTTGTTAAGAAATTCAATCTGGGATTTGGATAATTATGACAATGCAGATATGACATTTGATTCGTTTTTGCTTGTTACAAACATAATTATCAAACTGCATTCCCTCTTAACAAAAGTAAAGTAAATACCTGAACTAACACTTGGATAACACAGGGGATAAGAAAATCTTGAGCACAATTTAAGAAGTTAATTAAATTAGCTAGGTAAAATACAGCTCCAAAACACTATGTAAACTGTTACAAAAAAGTCCACAAGAAAGTCAGTACAAAAAAATGAAATCATTTTAATTGTATCTACTGTGGGTTCTGGGTGAAACATTGTAAATTAACTAAACAAACACTGTTTTTAGCCTTGTTTCACAATTTATTATTAATGTTATTGCACTACCTAGGTTTCGGGTTATAATTCCATTTACAAGTACATTATTGATTCCCAAAGATGATAATGCACAGATAAACATGATGACAAAGCAAAGATAATAATCTCAACTTCTTTAGGTATCGATCCATAGCTTAATATACAATTATGTCAATGACAATTTTTTAACAAATGGCAACCATTAATACACATTCACCAATGATACTACAATGACCAGAGTAAAGTTATACATCAGCCAAGATATTTTTAACTTCGATGGACTGGGGCCCAAAGTTTTGCTTCTATCCTGGGGTGTGATCTCATCTAAAAGAGGTGAATATTTGAACTGGGTTCGCTCATTTAATAATAGGTGTGGGGATCTACACATATGTTTTTTAATTTCTAAAATTTCTAATTGGTTGAGTTTTGCCCCCTTTTCCTCTGTGTGTAGGACTTGTACACCTATGTATTTGTGGTATTTGTTCAGGCAATGTTCTGCAAAGGCTGAATCAGGTTTCTTCAATCTCCAGCTTCTGTGGTGTTCTTTAAGCCTGGTACAGATTAACCTCCCCATCTGTCCAATGTAGCAAGACTGACACTCATGGCACGTGATTTTGTTGGCCCTACTTTTTGTGATAGTTGGTTGTTTGTCTTGTGCATTGAACAAGAAACTACCTGTTGTCTGAGGGAAATAGAATGAGGTGAATGTTCAGGTTGGTTACACCAAACAACACCCATTTAGCAGTAGTTCATTTATTCACCTAAAAACATACAAGGCTCACAAAGAACTGACATGGCAGAACAGCCCAAAGACAATGCTCAGAGTCCAAAGACGATGCTCAGACTTCAAGGACAAAGCCCCCCCCTCCCCTTCCCCCCTCCCTCAGTATGGAGTACTCTTGAGAGGCTGGGGGGGGGGGGGGGGGGTTGTGACTAAGGCGTCGGCAGGGGTGGTCCGCAGCCCACAGGAGCTGGACCACGGTCAGCTCGACAGCGTCATCAGGGAGCTGTGTGGGTAGATGTCGTGAAGAAAGGTTCGGCCACAAAACCTGGAAGTAATTGAAGCAAGCTGGGCATTGTACTGGGCGTGCTGGTCATGCAGCGACAGGTAGGCTGGCGGTTTGCGGGTGGAACGGAGCAACGATGACGATGTCTCCAGTGGGCGTGGTGAGCACATGAAGAATGTCCACGTCAACATCGGGCGGGAGGGGAACACATTTCACCGGGTGGCAGGGAGTGGTGGAGGTTGTGTCATGAGCACTGGATGAAGAGAAACAGATGACGAACAGTGTATAATTGTGCAGTATTATTGAGATGTCGTGGATTATGTCCGGGGGGATAGGCACAAACACATAGAGCGAGGGCACGTTCAAGATGAGGGGGCGTGAAAAACCTCGACAGGGCGAGGCAAACGATGGTGGAGAGGTCGAAGGGACCGGCGAAGGGCCCGGCGGCAAGGGTGTGATCGTAGGTAAGCTCGACATGGGAGCATGGGGTCACTCGATGGAGTGTGTGAGACTGGAGTAGAGGATGAGGTCAGAGGAGAGCTCGACGATTGGAGATGGAAGTCACTCGATCAAGTCTGTAAGTCCGACATGGAGGTAGGAGGGGAGCACGGACAGTGTCATCTCGGAGCATGACGTACTTGCAATTGTCCAGAGATTTCGGGATGTGAACCTTAGGGTGGGAATGGCTGGTGGGCAGAGGGATATGGAGGTTGATGAAGTGGCGTCTGACATGGTCCGCAAAGGAAGGTAAGTCAGGCTGAGGGAGAGAAGCGGAAGGGCTCACAAGTTCGCCAGGGAGAACAATGTTCTGGCCGCATACGAACTCGGCTATTGTGCCTTTGAGGTCTTCCTTATAGATTCCACGAATGTCAAGTAGCACAAGGGGAAGGGCCTCCATCCATAGAGAGTCGTGGCATCGAAGAGCTGCGTTGAAAGTGCAGTGCCAGCACTCGACTAGCGCATTACTTTGCGGGTGATATGCCGTGGTATGGATGCGCCAGATGCCGCAAATGTTACAAATCTCATTGAACAGGGCCGACACAAATTGTCTGCCCTAGGCACTCGTGATGATAGCTGGACATCCGAAATGCGATACCATGACTCAACCAAAGCTCAAGCAACAGTTTCTGCCGTAATATTGGGGTGGGGGACAGCATCGACCCAGCGAGTTGTTCGGTCGATAGACGAGAGAACATAATGAAAGCCGTTAGAGGGAAGAGAGGGCCGACAATGTCAATATGAATATGAATATGCTGGAAACGCCCAGGAGGGATTGAAAAGGTGCTGAGTGGGGATGAAGTGTGCTTGTGTACTTTGCAACATTGGCACTCGAGGCAGGAGTGTGCCCATTGCTGGCAGTCCTGTTTGACATTTCTCCACACAAGGTGCTCCACTACGAGGCGGGCGGATGCACGAACACCGGGGTGGGCTAAATTATGCAATGCATTGAAGAGAGCTCAACGGGGCATGGTTGGGGTGAGGGGGCATAATGTGGTTGTACTGTCGTCGCACCAGATCTCACCGGAAATGCCAGGAAATGCGGACGAAGTGTAGTGAAGTAGTAGAGTCTAAAATCAGCTTTTGTGTTTCCTCATCAGCAGGCTGGAGGTTAGGCAGTTCAGAGAGGTCTAACAGCCAATGGATGGCGTCGACTCGTGAAAGGAAATCAGCCACTATATTGTCAGCTCCCTTTATGTGTCTGACATCGGTGGTGAACTGAGATATGAAGTCCATGTATCTGAAGCGGCGAGGAGGTGGGTCAGCTGGCGGGTTTGTAATGCCCGCAGCCAGGGGTTTGTGGTCCGTTAAAACATGGACAGGGCATCCCTCAACGTCAGTCTTGAAATGCTTGATCGCTTCATAGACTGCGAGCAACTCCCTGTCAAACTCACAGTGTTTCTGTTGTGCATTGGTGAGCTTGCGCGAGAAGAACTGCAGAGGCGAAGTTTGGCCATCGACTGTCTGGCTAAGGACAGTGCCTATGGCAGTGTCGCTTGTGTCTGTGGTGATGAAAAGCTGCGCATTGGGATGAGGATGCGTGATGGTGCAGGCCTTGGCAAGAAGAGTTTTGAGGACGGTGAAAGAGGCAGTCATAGCAGGGGTCCACGGAACAGGCCGAGATCCAGAAGTGTGGGTGCCTGCCAAGAGGTCCGTCAGTGGAGCTCGAATCTCCGCAGCCCGAGGTAGATGTCGGCGATAATAATTAACTGTCCCCAGAAAGCGTCGGAGCTTTTTGAATGACGAAGGTCTGGGTAGATTTAGTATTGTTTGTACTTTCTACGGGGGCGGTGAAATGCCGTCGGCAGAGACCTGAAAACCAAGAAAAGTGACAGCGGGTTGATGTAGCTGCAATTTGTCCTGGTTGGTCTCGATGCCTGCTGCTGCGAGTGTGTTCATAACAGTTTGCACATGTCGAATGTTGTCCTCGACGGAGGAGCTGAACACAAGAATGTCATCAAGATATGCAAAGCAGAATTTTAGGTTGAATAGCACTTAGTTGATGAAGCATTGCCAGGTCTGGGTTGCGTTTTTCAGACTGAAGGGCACGAATCGGAACTGAAATAACCCGATCGGGGTGGTGATTGCTGTCTTCTTGATGTCTTCAGGTGCCATGGGGATCTGGTGGTAGGCCCGTTTGCAATCAATGACAGAGTACGTGGTCACACCTGCGAGGGAACTGGTAAAGTCGCCAATGTTGGGTACGGGGTAGGTGTCCATAATTGTTCGTGCATTTAGTCGATGGTAGTCTCTGCACATGCGCCAGGACTCTTCCTTCTTGGATGTCATATGTATGGGCGTAGATCAGCTACTGGCAGAGGGCTCAATGACACCGGAGCTTATTAGTTCAGAAATCTGATTTTTAAGGTCGGAAGGCACTCGGGACAAAGTCGACACGGTTTACTTGAGATCCAGGGACCTGGTGTGAGACGAAGCTTGTGAACCATGCCGTTAGTGATGACGGAAATGTTGCCGGCGGCACGGGAGGCGGTTTGTTTACAATGTGCGGCGGGCGGGGCAGGCGAGGCGTGGTCATGGTGTTCAGAGCCACTCGGCGAATCCGACGGGAGTCGAGGCAGCAAAGTGTCCCAGGAGTCAATGCATTTGGGAAGTAGCAGGGTGGTCTGCAGTTCTGTGCTGCCTCACCAAACCGCGTGTGGAAGTAACAGTACGGTTGCATTTCCTGCGGAAAGTTCGTAGCCAGGGGCGGTCGCCGAGTTTCATTGGCCGCAGCAGGTTCGGTTGCAGGAGGGTGGGTGACCGTGGGTGGAGCCGGTGACGTCCCAGTTGCTTGTTTACTGCTTCCCGGATTGAGCGGAACGGTCGGCACAGTACAGCCCCGGCCATGTCCGGCGAAGAGCCTGAACCTGAGACTTGTCAGGTAGGCAGAGGCTGGCGACATAGAGCAGTGATGCATAGCGTGGCTTGTCAGCAATTCTCATTCTTTGCTCGACAGCTTCAGGAGACCTTTGAGCCAGAGCAAAGCGGATGTGAGGAGATAGTTTATCTAACCAGATGGCGAGGAGAGCTGTGTCAGAGAACAGATCGGTGCTGACCAGGGCACGTAGCCGTCTCCAGAGTTGGGAAGGTTTGTCGTTGCCTAGTTGCTTGACGTGGAGCACTTGCCATATTGCTGCCTCAGTTGAGCATGCAAGCTAACATAGAACTGTCTCTTTGGCTAGAGTGTACCGGGTAGATGTGTCCGGGGCAATCAAGTCCTCCTGGTCGTGCAGGTGGGTGATGAGGCACAGAAAACTAGTTCACTCGTCGAGTTTGTAATGGTCGAACACTTGGTCTACAATTTTGAACCAGGTTGTAGCTCTGTCGGGGTTAAACAGCGGCAGCATCGGTAAGCATTGTAGAATGTTTGGAAGAACAGCTCGAGTTGAGTTCGTCGGGGCAGTGCCTGAATCGAGCTGTTGTTGCTGTAGTATTCCAGGAGAGTGTGCCTCCAGGGGATGTGGCAACGGTGGCTGATCAGGTGGCAGCATGAAGGTGACACGTTGTGGTGGAGTGTGATCCATCCTGAGCCGAACGCTGGTGCAGGTGAGACACTGTAATTAAAAATGAGCAATAGGAATTATAAAATGGGTTACACCTAGGGAGTTCTGTAGGGAAATATTCAAAGAACTGAAGTTTGTGTGTGTTTGTGTGTGTGTGTGTGTGTGTGTGTGTGTGTGTGTGTGTGTGTGTGTGTGTGTGTGTGTAAGTATATGCTTTTTGAAATCCCATTCCCAGTTCTTTTGTTTGAGCAGTAATTACTGAAACTAGACACATGACTGATTTTTACAGAGGAGTGCATAGGAAGGCCCAGTATCATTAGTGTAATGTATCATTCCAAAATTTTTTAGTGCCTTTCCCTGAAGAATTAAAAAGATATCAAAGCTACAAAATTTTAAAAATGAACTTCAGAAAATGTTTATAAGTGAAACTTTTACAGTGTTAATGAGTGAATGAATTTTATGAATTCAAGGACATGTATAACTTAAGTTAAACATAGTCATGAGTAACTGGAAATACAGGATATAATATAAATTTGTTTGGATTATGTATTTGGTTATCTGTATGATTTGTTTCTGTTTACGTATTCAATTATCTGAATGGTTTGTATACAGATTATTTCAGTTCTTTTTGTATCAATGTATGACAAGTCCTATATCATTGTACATGATTAAATGTTTAATCAATAAATAACAAAATATCAATAAAAACCTTTAATTATAAGAATTGCTAATGTTCTAATATATAAAATTTGTTTGTCTTTTCATGCCATTCAGAACTTCAGAGCATCAACTTAGTCATGGACAAGACTGAAAATGTAAAGGACAACTCACACAACGAACCTGAAAAGGGCAGTATGAGTAGTTTGTGCTATAAAGATGGTGTTGGCAGTGAGTGAAATAATTCATGTATTATAATTGTACATTCCTAATGCTCAAGATAAGCCTCTGCTTTAACATAAAATTTCATGTAATGTAAGGTTATTAACACATTTGTAGTTTAAAACCAAAATCTTCACTGAAAGCTTAACTGGATACAAATGCCCGTGAAATATATGTACTATCAGAATATTGTAATGTCTATGTTGAGAAGAAGGGTACTGAAATGTAAAGTTAATTGTACTCTCTTTTACGATTATATTAGTGTTTGTGTTTTGAAATTTTGTAAGATAATGTAAAAGGGTGGTCAGTGAAGGTTATCAGGTAAAATGAAATTAGGACAGCAGATTAAAAAACTACTTCAAAGTATTCAATGATATTTTTGTTTCCATGTTTCTAAAGTGATGATAGTGTTTCTCTTTTTTATTTATAAATAAATATGACTAACTTTTATGGGCCATTGAATTCTCCAGTGAGCCCTTTGTCACTGAATTATCCAGTCAGCCCTTTGTCAATGGCTGGCATGGGGGGGGGGGGGGGGGCGGCAGGGTGGGTGGGGGTGGGGGGGGGGGGCGGGGGGGAGGTGATGAAATGTGGCAAACTGGGGATTAACCCATCTGTTATGTTTGCTGCTCCCAAGAATAGCTAATTTTTTTCACTTTTTCATGCTATATGTAACGCACATGCACATGTAATATCCATACATACAGGAATATGTAAAACTGTTATTTATGAAAGGTCTCTTGTAAAATTATAACTCAGTTGGTTAAAATTACATTCCTGATCACAATAATGTGTTTTGTTTTTTCGGAAAACTCAATAATTAAAATTATGGCCATATCATTTAGTGGAATAACTACACTACCATTTCATCCTGTTGCTGAAGAGCCTTCAAAATTCTAATATAGTGCCACAGCTGCTCCTCAGAAAGTTTTCAGTTTTGTTTTCTATTGGAAGGACTGTCCAGAAAATACTTAAATTCACCAGAAATCCAAGGATACTTGCCTTGCTGTGAGAACATGGTTTCAGGACTTTCCTGGGTGTGGAAGCACGATTCTGATTGCAGTTCTTGCATCCAAATTGTTGGTGAAAGACAGTGGGCTTGATTCCAGTCTCTACATTCATGGCACAATTACGCCTTTTCAGTGACTGGCCAAAGAAAGTGCACCGAGGGAAGACACCGAGGTTTGAAGGGAACCGAGGGGTATTTCTGGGAATGGACTCCACGAGACTCGTGGAGACTTCACACTGGATGACAATCTCAGGACAACCGCAACTCTGATAAGCAGTTTTGGACTTCAGCCTTATGCCAAGTCATCGGAGCTCGATTTACTGGATCTTGGGACATAGATAAATTTCTCGTGATTGCGTCTGAGAGGATGGGTATGTCCCACGTGTGCAGCCACAACAGCCTTCTGCACCTCAACCAGTACTAGGGACTCTGCGGGACAACGCCCAGTGATATCGTGCAGATTAATTGCGGACACAGTAAGTCCACACTGCAATGTGAATGATCAATGACAGGAATTTCAGCTGTCTTAGGAGAGAGGGTTTCATTGCTATATTATAGCTTCTACTAATCTCTTTCATGTGTTTCATGTAACTGCTTTTATACTTCTTCCTCTTCCCGTCATATTAAATTTGGGGGAAACTTTAATTAACCATCTCTCATGTATCAGCTTTGAAATTGCCAGTAATTCCTTTAGATCATTCTGATTTTATGATTTTCTTCTTCTTTTGTTCACAGAGATGTTGTGTAGTCAGTTCACATTCTTTTTTCTTTTCCTTGAGCATCTCGAAGATACCATACCACAGTTGAACTAAATTGCTACTTCTGACAGTAATTTAACATTAATTTGGCCATTATTTTCTAGTAATACACCTGAGGTGACCGTAAGCTGTCTTTCTAAATAAATTGCATTGCTAGGTCAATGTCTAAAAATTATAATTGTCGTGTGTTATACTTGCATTAATAAATGTATGGTATTGGCAGGTCAAACTCTATGATTCAAGCATTGACATCACTGTTATAACTAAACTACCAATGCCCTCACAAACATAAACAGTTAAGAGAGGCCCCCTGATCAATTTAGCATTTAAATTAACATTTCCTGCAGGCACCAAGTCATACTGATAACCACCCTTAGTGGTTTCATGGGAATATACTACCGCTGGCAACTGAGTTTATTTGTCCATCCCTGGAGGTTTGCGGCCAGTTGCCAGTTGCATTTTCGAATAAGCCTGACTGATGACACTTGTGTCACTTAACGAAACTTACAGAACAGCTGCTGTGTGACAGTAACTAGAAGATCTACATGGCTATAGGACGTTAGAAGTGGAAGTGGTTCATGACAGCAGACACTGATTTGATGTACACAACTCATATGGAAAGTATAAGCTGCAAGTGAAGTTCTGGCGGCACTTAACTGAGGCTAGGAGCGTGACGGTGTCTGTGCTTGCATGTATGTGGCAGTGGTATGACCGTCTGCTTTGGGAAATACCACAAAAGTGATTCGGCACTGCTGCTTCCGCATGATAATGTGCTCTCATGCAGTTTAGTGATTCGGCAACTTGTGTTCCCCAAAGTATGTGAATGTACACAGATGGCAGGCCGGCTTCTTCCTTATTGCGAAATCTCATCGCACAGTCACACTTTTTGCAGGACCCAGCCTTGCCGTCAGTGTACATACCAGTACTTTTGGGACTTTCAGCTTTAATTAACATGGAGGGATAGATGACATGCAAATAATGTTATATGTTTGTTAACATGATCAAAAGCGAAGTTTGGGAAGCAAGCATTTTTATGGATTCTATGGAAGTTGAATAAATGTCTTTTAAGCTTATTTTCTGTTGTTAACTTTTGAGGAGTATTAATCAATGGCATTTTTGTTTTTATTTTGGATTTTTGTCAAGCAGCATCTTCTCAGTCTGTCTAGATTTTTTTCTGCTTGGGATTTTGAATATACAGTTTCAAACTAATGTTTTTGGTATTATGCATAAAAATACCTGTATTGAATATTTTTCCATATTTGTTACATACACTGGATTTAAACACTTGAAGACAACATTTCAGATCATTAAATCAAAAAGGTAGTATCTCTATTTATGTTAATAGTATAAAAATTATCTTTGCATCTGATAATGAAACATCCTTACTTTTAGATCTCAGAGTAACATACACTTAAAAAATGAATGTTGGCGTGAATTCAGAATTTTCGCTGTAAGATTCAATTGTCAATTCAGAGGACGTAATATTAACGGAAGTTGTTGATGGAAATTGTTTATAAAATGCGAATAGGTGGTAGAAATTGAAAAAAAAAAAAAAAAAAAAAAACAATTCAGAGTATGGGAAATCAGAGAATTATGCTTTGAGAAGGACATAATTTGCATTTCGTAGGACACAGATATTCTTGTTTAACTTCGATCGCTTATCACTTAATATAGTGCGATCGCAAAGTCATTAAGATGCTTTGCGGCGCACTGCCAGGCTCGAGTGCAGTACTAGAGCATTACTGTGAGGGGTAGCCATGCGGTCTGAGGTGACTTGCCACGGTTTGCGCGGCTCCCCCCCTTGGAGGTTCAAGTCCTGCCTTGGGCACGGGTGTGTGTGTGTTCCCTTTAGCATAAGTTAGTTTAGGTTAGATTAAGTAGTGCGTAAGCCTGGCGACTGATAACCTGAATGGCTTGGTCCCATAGGAACTTACAACAAATCTGTCTCAGAATTCTTCCCCCCCCCCCCCCCCTCCCCCCTCCTCATCCCCACGGATGCGATATTTTCCTCAAACACCTGCACCGAGCCTGCTCGAAGAAAAGAAAGGCAAGTTGTAACTCGCTGGTATGGCACTCTGAATTCCTATTGGTCCCCTGCAAAATAGAGGGTGGAGTCTGAAGCTATATAAAACCCAACCCCCACCACACTCATCATCAGTCTTTGACAGTGCCTAGTTTCGCCAGTGTGACTCCTGCAACACAAAACGGTCAGCCAACAGTGATGCCAGCGGTAATGGTGGTGGGAAACGGCTGGGTCACTGCCATGTAAGTGTTTATATAAAAAAAAAAAGAGTTCAAATTGTGACAGTTACAAAATTTCGCAGCAAAGTATTCAAATTTTTCGAGATTCTGATACATTTTCATAACAAGTGGTTATAAAAGGTCTTTTTTTTTACTATTGCAGCATTCATTCCCGAAATTTTGGTAGAACTAGAGTGCCAGCTGGAAGCTGAAAGTCTCCAGTGAGTAGAGGAGGTTGTGCTACCATCAAGTAACTATATCTCAAAATTCTGTGTGTGATAGTATACATGTTCAGAAAGCATCCCTTAAAGTATTCAAATTGTAACAAGTGCTTACAACATTTCTACTGTTGTTCTAGCATCAGAGCAGCAGCAGCTGGAAGATGAAAGTTTCCAGCAAGCAGAAGAGCTTGTGCTACAATTATGCAAGTACATCTTAAATTCTGTGTGATAATTCACATATTCAAGAAACAGCTACTGATGTATTCAAATCGTAACAAGTGCTTATAAGACTTTGATCTCGCTGTTGCAGCATTAGAGCATTAGAGCTGATGGACACTGAGCTGCTGCAGGAGGCTGAAATGTAGGGAGAACCTAAGTACACTTGTAATATATTACTGTTAGACTTTTTCTTTCATCGTATACAGTTGTGTTAGGCATATATTATTCATTGTTGTAGATGCTGCTACAGATCAAGAGGAAAATAAAATTCTAGTAGGGGTATGCATTGAGAATGATGACCAGGAGTCATCACTTCCATCCGGTATGAACTTTTTATTTATTTATTTAATTTTTTCATAGTTACATATAATCAATATATTGCAGTAGTAAAATTCAGTACAAGTTATTTGTTGTTGTCATTGTTTCCTATAATCAATACCTTGTTGTAGACCACTTCTGTGAGATGGATTGATCGCTCCACAACAGCATCAATTCCAGAGAGTGGGAGCGTGTGTTGGTGTTGCTGAAAGGTGGTGCAATCTCTCCCTTCAGGAACAGGAGGTGGAGATATTTGACTAGGTGGGAGAACTACCAGAAAGATCGACTGAACTGCTCAGTCCTGGGATGCATATAATTATTATTCTGGACTGCTGATGTACCTAATTGTTGTTGTTTTTTTACAGCATATATTTAAAAATCTTGAGCATTGTGCTTAATTTTTTTTCCGTTATTCATACATTACAGAGGTGACATCGACACTGACACGACAACAGCTCGCTGTGGCACGTGCAGCTAGAGGGACGGTCGTGATGGCAGGTACCAGACACACATCCGAGCAGCGTGCACTGTGCACCGCTGTGCGAAGTGCCACTCCACTCATTGCCCCGCGAGGGGTGACGGCAGCTGCCGCAGTGCCGGCCTCTGCGACACTGCATACCCTCTGGCATCCGTGGGTGTTTCAGTCAGAGCAACGATCTCCCACACCCAGGCTGACAATGGTGAAGGCTCAAATATGCAGCAGTATCAACGAGCGCTCTCGCAACAGCCTGAGTGCTCTCACGGGAGCCTATCACTGCTGCCTCCTTCTACTCGGGATCCAGCTGTTCACCCTCACTGGCAAAAAAGGCGTGTGTGTCTCGGCACATACCCCTCCCACCTGTAGGTGCCTCCTCCCCAGCGCCCTCATCCACTGGGTGGATGCAGTCATTCCCTAGTTGTAGTATTAATGATAAAGAACCTGTAGCTAGCAGTAGTGCTCTATCCCATCCTGACAGTGAAGGACATGAGATTAGCGGCATCATGGCCCCTCTAGAATATTTGGCAGTTGCTAGGGCCTTTGAGGAGCATATCTTGTTTACTAGAATTGAGAATCTTGCTGGGGAGTATCGTGACCCAGTAAGTTTTCTAGGAGCGTGGCCCCCAGTGCTGGTGGCAGAGCTCTTCAAAACCCTAGATGATCTGAGACATAATGCCATTAAATGTAATGCAGTGCTCTGCTGCAAGCTGACTCACCCACCCAAACAGCAGGGTGCTGCTGAAAAGAATACTTTGCACTACATCTGGGGTGATAATGAGGTTATATCTTGGAGTATATCAATCACCAAGTGGTCTCACGAATCCACCTGGTTTTCTGAGAAGGAAGTAAGAGGGTCAGCTAAAGAATTCAGCCAAATACCACACCTCAACATCCTTGCCCTAAGAAATAAATTAGCTATAGAGGACTGGGATCTGGTTTACCAGACTGAAGGGTCTGAAAACAAATGGGCAAAATTCTATGATACTATGCTAAGACACTTTGACAGATGCTGCCCTGTTAAGAAAATACAAAGTGTGTTCACCCATAACCAAAGTGCAAAAACCAACAGACTGATACTTCCAGCAAATATGATAAAACTCAGGCAAAACATCCAGGACCTGGATGTGTTACACAAGTCAACAAACCTGCAGGTTTTTAAGGCCAAGTACAACGAAGCCAAGAAAATCTTTAAGAAAGAGCTTTCAAATCTAAGAAAACGGATATACAGCAGTGAAATAGCTCAATCAGAGAATATAGCCAAGACCTCATGGAGAATTGTAAATCAATTTCGCAAAGCCACACTGAAGCCAGAAACTGAAATTGTAAATATAAGACATGAAGGAAACACAATTAAAGATCCTAATAAAGTCTGCAATGGTTTCAATAAATACTTTATATCTGCAGCTGTTAGTCCAGTTAATAACACAATTGTGAGTAGTGAGGTAAAGCTCTGTCCCTTTGAAGAGCCACCTTTTGAATTCAAACAAGGAAGTGAAAAAGAAATAGGCAGGATAATAAATAACCTAAAAAATAAGTTCTCATCTGGATGGGATGGTTTGAGCAGTATCGTGATTAAAAAATGTAATAAGGAATTAGTTAAAATAATCACCCACCTGGTAAACTGCAGTATCAGAGAACATACATTTCCAAATGTATTGAAATGGAGCACAGTTAAACCAGTGCATAAAAAAGAATCCAAGGAAGAGATTTCAAATTTCAGGCCCCTATCATTAATACCTGTCTTCAGCAAAGTATTTGAAGTTGTGCTGCTGACACAACTTAGTGACTATTTCTTGAAAAATAAGTTCCTAACAGAGACACAACATGGATTCCGAAAAGATCATAGTACTATCACAGCAATTACGGAATTTCTTCACAAAACGTATGGTGCCCTTGATCAAGGAATACAAACAGCTGGCATATTTCTAGACCTTACTAAAGCCTTTGACTCGGTAAACCATGAGTTACTTTTAAGTAAACTTTAGTCATACAATGTAAATGCTGCATCCATGCAATTGCTGGCTACATATTTATTTAACCGCAAGCAGTGTACAAAGCTGACTTACAAAATCAATAATCAGATCATTAATTTCCAGTCCAAATATGAGACAGTCACACAAGGTGTACCCCAGGGCTCAATTTTGGGCGCTTTCCTTTTCCTAGTGTACATAAATGATAGAGAGCAACCTTTCAACACACCTATGCAGACGATACCTCACTGTTATTTCTTGGTAAACAAAATGATGAGTTAACAACGGTAGCAACTGAGGGACTACGTCAAATAACTACTTATTTCCAAGATCAAGGTTTGAAAGTTAATATCGGTAAATCTCAGTTATTGCCATTTAAACTTACAAACTCACACCAAACCTCTATCAGTAACATAGGTGGAATTGAAGTAGTGGACACAGAAGGCTGCAGATTTCTAGGTATTCACCTAGATGAAAATCTAAGATGGGTAAACCATATCAAATTATTATGCAATAAAATCAGCAGTTCATTACATCTAATCAGCCTGTTATCAAAAGTAGTCCCACATCAGACATTAAAAACAATTTATAATGGAACTATTTTTGCACAGATTAATTTCGGGATAGAGATATAGGGTTGTGCTGCCGACATATATATGAACAGAATATTAACCCTACAGAAAAGAGCAATCAGAATTATCCATGGATTAGGGTACAGAGATTCATGCAGGGAAATCTTTGTTCATCATAAATACCTCACAGTCTACTCACTGTATCTTTACAAATTAATTATATTTTTTGTGACACATCAAAACAAAGCAACAAAGTGCTCTGATATGCATACCTATAATACAAGAAATAAAGACTGCTACTACAGACAAAGAACAAAATTAAAAACAACAGACCATAGTCCATGCATAAGTGGTCAAATATGGTACAACAGATTACCGAGCTCTATAAGGTGCCACAAAGGGAACTTATTCAAAGTGAAACTGAAATATTCATTGATTGACAAGTGTTTATATTCTTTAAGTGAATATTAATATTAAACTAAAATAAATTATTGTATATATATAGTTGTGTGAAACCTGAATATTTGTAATAGGTTTGATGTAACACCCAATATTGTGCCTTATTAGGTACAATGGTACATCTGTATCATGTATATGTGATCACATATGTATATATGACTGTAGTAAACTTGTAAAAAAATGCTATGACGTTTGCAAAATACACCAGTTGGTGTCTCCATGCAAAAAAATACAATAAATAAATAAACATTAATGTCTATGATCCATTAAGTGGATTGTCCAGTTATATCAAACTCTCTGATGATATTAAGAAAGAAGTGAGGTTTCATTAACATTCAAAATAAAAAGAATAACACTTGTTTTGCATGGTCAATCCTGGCTAGCAAAAGAAATTGCACAAAAGGTCTGCAGCACACATCTTGATACAGAATAGGTCTTAACTTTACTGGATGTTAAAACTTGGATGGTACTGAGTTCCCTGTAAAGACTCAGAACATACCAAAATTTGAGGCACAAAATCCCAGAATATTGGTTCACATTTATGGCCTCAAGAAGAAGCAGAAAAGCAAGCAAGATGAGCAGGACAAACATCCACTCCACTTTTGAAATATGCAGATGAGCATGATCTTCATGTAAACATGCTGCTCTACTCTGAAGGTGATAAGCAGCATTACTTTGGATCAAAGACATGCCTTGCCTTCTTTACAGCCAATTGTCAAAACGTAAAGATATGAAACAGATTTGCTTCAGATGTCTAAATACCTTTTCAGAAGAAAAGTATTTAAAAAGGCGTTTGAAGGACTGTGAATCCAAGGAACCGGTACGTGTTCTTATACCTACAGAAGAAAGCAAGTTCATTAAATTCAAAAATACTCACCACCAGAAACAACGTCCATTTGTTGTATACACAGATTTCAAATGTCTCCTTGCCCCTATCACTTGCTGTGAAGGGAAGCCCTTACCCTCACATATCACCTTCATGCAAAAACACATAGCGTATGCAGCGGTGTACCAACTTGCTTGTTCATATGATTCAAGTCTTAACCTCTATGAATCTTATGTCAGGGATAATCCTGCAGTTTGGTTGTTCTCTGAGCTTGAAAAACTTTCATGGGATGTTGATAGGCTTTACAGCACCAACATCCCCATGACCGAATTGGAGGAGGATAAAAAATTGCCATATTTGTGGGATATTAGATAGAAAAGCTGAAATTCCCCATAGAGATCATTGTCATCTTACGAGGAAGTTCCACAGTGCAGCTCACAACGCTTGCAATTTGTAGTATCAGTTACCATGACACACACTTGTATTCTTCCATAATTTAAGTGGGTAAGAAACTCACTTTCTAATTAATCAACTGGTTAATTTTGATTGGGAATAAAATCAGGTCAGTGTCCTGCTTGAGAGCATTGAAAAGTATATTTCATTCTACAAATGGAAGACATAAAAAATTACGCTCTGCTTTCTTGACACACTATGTTTTATGCAGGCGTCACTCCAGAAACTTGTTGGAACTCTACCTTGGGAGGATATGCATATTACCCAATCTACATACCCTGCTGAGGAAAAGTTTCAGCTTGTGACTAGGAAAGGAGTTTTCCGTTATGAGTATCTGGATAGTAAGGTGAAACTCAACAAAACTAGGCTACCTGACATATCTGCAATACCAGTACTCTCACAGGTGATGCCATAACTAGTGCAGATTAAGATCATGCTGTGAATGTCTGTCAGGAATTCAACATTCCAAATTTTGGTTGAATACACAAGACTATATGTGGAAACTGACATGTGCCTGCTCACAGATGTTTTTGGAAAGCTCCCAAGTGCATGCATGGCCACATACTCTCTGGACCCTGCCGTTTATTACACCGCACCTGGGTTGTCATTATTGTTATCCCCAGCAGTGTCTCAGCTTAGGGATGGAGCTAGGTAGAATCACCCACGCTATCTCCTTCAATCAGTCCTCCTAGTTGAAGAAGCATCTTTTATTAAATACAGAGGACGGGCATGACTAGTGAATTATAAAAAGATTTTTACAAATTGCTGAATAATTCCATTTTTTGTAAAACTTGCAGGGTATAAGAAATGAACATGATATTTTGATTAGGACCAAATGGGATGGGTTGTGGAGTGTAAGAAATTGGCATCACCAGACCAAATTTTAATCAGGTCACTATTTTCAATGAGAACTTTGTTGATGTGGAGATATTGAAGGTTTCAGTAGAGTTAACAAAACCAATCTATTTGGGTATGTGTATACTGGACATCTCCGAACTCCACGTATACCACTATCACTATGAATTTGCTAAAAATCATTTTCTGGAGCCAAAGTTACTTTATATGGATACAGATAGCTTCACCTATTAGGTGAAGAACTGAGATCCATATGAAGTAATTAGGTGCCACAGTAATGCATTTAGCACATCAGGGTATACAGCCGATAATCCTTACAGTATTGTTCCTGAGAACAAGAAGGCTATCGGCTTAATGAAAGATGAGGAGGCAGATGGATTGCCAATTGTGGACTTTGTGGGTCTAAGATCCAAAGCTAAGGGTGTGCGACATGCGTCATCACATGTTCTCACGGCAAAGACTACTTACAGTGCCTGTACGTTGGTATTTGTGGTGCTCCGCTGTAATCACCACATTTGGTACAGCAAATGAGTATTCGATTGCAAGGTCACCAGGTGTACACTGTGCTGCAATCTAAAGTCGGCTTGTCACCTCATGACCATAAAACAACCATTTGTGATGATGTGATCGAAACCCTCCCATACTCACAGTATTTACTTGAAGCGGAAGATGAGGTGGGAGACTCCAATGGTGTGAATGAGAGAGGGTGAGTGAGTGATTGGCTGAGTGAGAACTTATACCTAATAGCACGGCTATTTTATCATAGTTTAAATATTGTATGTGTAATGTGTGGTATGCCTGTATGTGTGAGTAATTATGTGTGGCTGTGTGAGTACTTATGAGTGCATTTAAGTGTGGATATCTGTATAAATATGTATGCCTGTACGTAAATATATATATATATATATTTTTACACAGCATCTGGGTTGTCATTACTGTAATCCCCAGCAGTGTCTCAACTTAGGGATGGAGCTAAGTGGGACAGTTTTATATATAGCACATTTTTAACTTCTTAATAATTTTTATAATTTTTCTCTGGCACATACCACTCATATATTCATGCCTAGCTATTATGCTACTTATTCAGAAAAAACAAACAGAATATATTTACACACAGGCATACAATTTCTCAACTGTTAAAAGTCTCCAGGCTGCTGCAGTCTCCACTTTACCATATATATAAACAGGTATTCGTTGGACAAATATATTATACTAGAACTGACATGTGATTACATTTTCACGCAATTTGAGTGCATAGATCCTGAGAAATCAATACCCAGAACAACCACCTCTGGCCATAATAACGGCCTTGATATGCCCGAGCATTGAGTCAAAACAGAGCTTGGATGGCGTGTACAGGTACAGCTGCCCATGCAGCTTCAACACGATACCACAGTTCATCAAGAGTAGTGACTGGTGTATTGTGACGAGCCAGTTGCTCGGCCACCGTTGACCAGACGTTTTCAGTTGGTGAGAGATCTGGAGAATGTGCTGGACAGGGCAGCAGTCGAACATTTTCTGTATCCAGAAAGGCCTGTATAGGACCTGCAACATGCGGTCATGCATTATCCTGCTGAAATGTAGGGTCTGACAGGGATCGAATGAAGGGTAGAGCCAGAGGTCGTAACACATCTGAAATGTAACGTCCACTATTCAAAGAGCCGACAGTGCGAACAAGAGGTGACTGAGACGTGTAACCAAAGGCACCCCATACCATCACGTCGGGTGATATGCCAGTATGGCGATGACGAATACAAACTTCCAATGTGTGTTCACCGCGATGTCACCAAACATGGATGCAACCATAATGATGCTGTAAACAGAACCTGGATTCATCTAAACAAATGACATTTTGCCATTTGTGCACCCAGGTTCATCGTTGAGTACACCATCGCAGGTGCTCCTGTCTGTGATGCGGTGTCAAGGGTAACCGCAGCCATGGTCCCTGAGCTGATAGTCCATGCTGCTGCAAACATCATCGAACTGTTCATGCAGATGGTTGTTGTCTTGCAAACGTCCCCATCTGTTGACTCAGGGATCAAGACGTGGCTGCACGATCCGTTACAGCCATGCGGATAAGATGCTTGTCATCTTGACTGCTAGTGATACAAGGCTGTTGGGATACAGCACGGCTTTCCATATAACCCTCCTGAACCCAACGATTCCATATTCTGCTAACAGTCATTGGATCTCGACCAATGCGAGCAGCAATGTCTCGATACAATAAACCGCAATCGCGATAGGCTACAATCTGACCTTTATCAAAGTCAGAAACGTGATGGTACGCATTTTTCCTCCTTACACAAGTTATCACAACAATGTTTCACCAGGCAATGCCGGTCAACTGCTGTTTGTATATGAGAAATCGGCTGGAAACGTTCCTCACATCAGCACGTTGTAGGTGTACCACCGGTGCCAACCTTGTGTGAATGTTCTGAAAAGCTAATCATTAGCATATCACAGCATCTTCTTCCTGTCAGTTAAATTTCACATCTGTAGCACGCCATCTTCATGGTGTAGCAATTTTAACGGTAAAACCGAGCAAGGTAGCACAGTGGTTAACACACTGGACTCACGTTCAGGTGGGTCACTGTTCAATCTCACGATTGGTCATCCTGATTTAGGTTTTCCATGATTTTCCTAAATTGCTCCAGGCAAATTCTGGGATGGTTCCTTTGAAAGGCCATGACTGACTTCCTTCCCCATCCTTACCTAATCCGATGAGACCGGTGACCTCGCTGTTTGGTCTCTTCTCCCAAACAAGCCAACCCATATATATGGTAAAGTAGAGACTGTAGCAGGCCTGGAGAATTTTAACAGTTGAGAAATTATTGCTTATCTGACATTTCACATTTGTGAGATGTACAACAGAGATAGTGGTACATCTTATTATATGTCCCCATCCCAGGGGACAACTAATCATTGCAAAATAATTGAGTTAGAGTCTGTGTCTGTATGGGTGAAAGGAGCTCTTAAGTTGTTGATGATGTTACACATTATTTTAGAAGTGATTTTGTCTGGTCCTTCAGTGTTTTGTGGATGTGTACTGAATTTTATGCTTGCTAATGCAGAGGCTATATATACAGATTAAAAAATTGAACTAAAATCATCAAAAAATGCTAAACAATTGTAAATGAAAGAAAAAAAAATAGTTTACCATATTTCTAGCTTTTGAATTTCATGGGAGTGTGTGAGTGCATGTATAAGTAGATTATTTTTAATTTTCACCTACCACTAGCTGTCCAAATCATACTAGTTTTAAGTGTGAGTTCCACCCAGTTAATTTTAGTGCAGCTCTTTGGGATGAACATTTAGAGCCATCAACTTCATTGTATTATTAAATTATTTCAGCTGCTTGAGGTGAAAAATGTTTAGAGCTACCCAGTTCAAAATATAAATTAAGTCTTCTGTTTGGGTGGAATTTCACTATTAACAGCATTAGTGTATGAAAAACTATACTTCTGCAATAGCTGCAAACAGTACTGCAATGTAAAGTGAAAAATTTTTTTTAATCAGTACTATTAATTTTAAAACCAAAAACTGTAAATAAAAAAGATTCAAACAGTAACAGGAACTATGAATTTAAAAACAGTATTATTTCATGTATCGTAAAAACAACAAGATTTGTGGATGTAAAGCTATATTCATACTGTGTGTATTTATGTCTGAATAAAAAATTGTTATTCATTACTATACATCTTTGTTGTTATTTCACAAATTCCTACCCTTCAAATGTATATAAAGGCTGTGCGAGATGCACAAGATACTAGAATAAAGCATAAGGGAGGTGTTGTTTAAGATGGAGGAAAACAAAATATATGTATTGGTTGCATGGGATTTCTCCTATCGTGCTGCACATATAGGATTTTGGGAACAGACAACGTATGATCATGTGTGCTTCCAAAGACATATAGCAAACATGGCAGAAATTATATCTCCTGTGCTTGAAGAAAACCGCAGACATAGCATCTGGTTAAAACAGTGCACTATCAAACCCGGAACAGGGTTGAAAGAAGAAAGAAGGTTGTGAAGTAAAAATTCATTTATTTCTCATCCAACTTCAAAGTAATTTTACATTTTCATAAGCAGACACAGTAACAATATTTTCACAAATATTGTTCTTCCTGAGTTGATGGAGAGTAGGACACCTGCAGAATTCCAGGTCATGAATAGCGACAAATTTGAAGATTCCTTCCCCTGCATGTGTCCCATATTTGTAGCTTCACAGATTTTCCTCCAACATTCACTATTTTTGATTCAAACTCAACACTAATTGTGTGACTACTTTCATCCTTAAATTTACATTATATAAACACGACTTTCTGACCCAGCACTGTCGATAACTAAAAAATTGAAACAAGAAATCATACGACTCTGACATTGTCCAACACACATTTATTACGGCTTTGCGCCAAAATTCACTCTGATGCATTCATCTCTCCAGAACTGTGTTTGATTTCTCATCCAACAACACTCCACATACGTCAGACACTACACTTCCCTTTCCAGTGACCTAAAGACAGGGATAACCATCACCCTTCCTCCCTCTTCAAAAAGACTGCTGCCCCTAGCAGGCTCACAATACTCGACAACACATACAAAATACAATGCCTAATTAATGTACACAAACCCAATTGATACATAAAAAAAGACTACAAATACTCTACTAATTTCTAGAACGCAAAGAATACGGTACATCATGTTGTACTCTATCTTCCTGGTTTCCTCTGTGAGTAGCACCTTTCTTCACTCTCTCTTTCTTCCTCTTTCCTTCCTGTGACATGCCTGGAATCACACCCGGGCAACCCTTAAATGGTCGTAATCGCCCAACGTGTACTATTGTCATTCTAGTTGGCAGCTGAAGCTTAACATTAATGGGCGATGTGGTTTCAACAACCTGGTATGGCCCTTGATACCGCGTGAGGAACTTCTTTGTTTTCCATTTTTGTGTATAGGGGCTGGACAGCATTACCCATTGTCCCACCCTATACTGCAGTAAACTTTCTTTCCACTTTACTGCATCTTCCTGCCTTTCCAAAGCCTTTGTGTTCACCTTTTTCCAAACATCCTGAATTGTCCTAGTGAACTGACGTACAGATTCACCAGTCCTTCCTTTCTGTAGCTACACTAAATCAAACGGTGATGGCATTTTTCGCCTGTACACTACCTCATATGAAGACAAACCGGTATTTGTATGGACTTTTGCATTGTATGCACATACAATATGCTTCAAATACTCGTCCCACTGATGGTGATGAGAATCCACATAAAAACTCAGCATCTTCCCGATTGTTCTGTGTACCCGTTCTATCCTTCCGTTGGCCTGTAGATGCAACGCGCTAGTCCTCAACTTCTTTACGTTCAACAATTGACATAGTTCCTTCATTAAATCTGACATGAAGTTGGTCCCTTGGTCAGTAATTATTGTCTCCGGTACACCATACTTCAAAATCAAGTTGTTTACTAACGCTTGCGCAACCATTGCTGCCTGTTGATTTGGCATAGCCACCATCTCCACATACCTTGAAAAATGGTCTATTGTTGTCAGAATGAATCTGTTCCCCGATGGAGTTTGCCTAAAAGATCCTAAGATATCAATCCCCAGGAAAGAGAATGGACATGTTGCTTCCAGTAATCATTGTAGCTGTATCTGTTTCCGACTCAAATCTATTCTCAGTGCACATGGTATGCAATTCTTGACAAACTGATCCACATCTCCTTTCCTACCTCTCCACCAATACTTCTCCACCACTCTCCTGTTCGTTGCTCTACACCTACCATGACTGGATAACACATGATCATGTGCTTCCTTTAAAACCTCATCCCTCAACTTCGCTGGCACTACTACCCTTGGCCCTAACTTCATTTCCCTGCACAGAAGACCGTCGTACACGTTAAAGTGTGGCTGTGTCTGATACAATTTACAATCGTTGTACGCGTCCTGTAATTTTTGCCATGCTGCTATGTCATAACCTATAACTTATACTTTTGCCACCTTCCTACTTAGTGCATCCGCATTACCGTGCTTCTTCTGCTTCTCCCAGGCTTGTGTACCAGCTCGTAGTCGAATTCGCTAAGCCTCACAGCCCATTGAGCGAGTTTAGTGGATGGATCCTTCAACCCCAACAACCACTTCAGCGTAGCTTGATCTGTCACTACCCGAAATCTTCGCCCATATAAATAACATTTAAAATATGTGATTCCATAGATTACACTGAGCATCTCTCTCTCGGTTGTTGAGTAATTCTTCTCTGCTGCATTAAACTGCCTAGACACATAGGCTACATGATGTTCTTTGACATCAATTTCGTGACTAAGAACACACCCTAATGCTCGATTTGATGCATCACAGGCTAGTATAAACTCCTTTCGAAAATCTGGAAACACAAGAACGGGACTTGATGTTAACACTTCTTTAAGTTTGTCAAACGCTTTCTGACACTTTTCTGTCCACTCAAATTTCACACCCTTCCATAACAATCACGTCAATGGCTGTGCTAAATCTGCAAAACCCTTCATGAACTTTCAATAGAAATTGCAAATTACGATGAATGACTGCACTTCCTTAACTGTTTTCAGTCCCGAAAATCCCTTACAGCCTGTACCAACCTTGGATCTGTTCGCACTCCGTCCTTACTGATAATATGACCCAAATATTTTACTTCTTCTAACGTGAAATGACACTTCTCCAGGCTCAACGTCAAACGAGCTGCTCTTAACCTCATAAAGACTTCCCTTACCCACTGTCTGTGTCGCTCCATTCTACCTGAAAACATTAAATGTCATCCAAATAGACAAGACACTGCCATGGTTTCAAAACCTCAATACACTGTCTAGCAACCTCTGAAACGTTGCTGGAGCATTTTCAAACCGAATGACATTCTAATGTACTGGTAATGGCATCCAGGTGTAGAGAAAGCAGATTTTGGACAATCCTCTGGAGCCACCTCTAACTGATGATAACCACTTGTGAAATCCATCGTAGAAAAGTACTGACACTGTCCTAAGTGATCCCAAGTCTTCGATATGTTTGGAATGGGGTATGCGTCTGTTACTGTCTTATTATTGAGGTATCAGTAGTCACAACAGGCCCTGTATTTCTTAGTTCCATCTGCAGATTATTTAGGCACAACAACAATACCTGCTCCCAGGCAACTATTACTATGCTCTATAATACTGTCCGCAAGCTTGTTAATCAATGAAATCCTCCACCATCGGCTGCAAATACCTCGGTATTCTGTATGGTTTATGGTAAACCAGTGCTTCATTCCCTGTTGGTATCCTATGTGGAACTAATGGAGTTGCTGGTAATGGCCCTTGTGGAAAAAACAAATCCTTAAATTCCCACAATAATTCTTCCATATGCTCTCTTTCTTCTCCTTTCAAATGCTTAATTTTGTCAGACAATGCAGTTCTATCGGCAGTTAGTGGTTGATCGCTTTGCCTACCTCTCGAACACCAGTCTTCATCATCTGGTACATCAAAATTTGCCACTAAAACTCCTTTCCTCAAATTCGCATCTACCGTGCCAAAATTATACATATTCACGGTAACTACTCACCCATCGTTCCCCTCATGTACGCGTACAGCACTACGTTTCACAAAACAACCCAATGACCTCAAATCTTTATTATTCTTCAATGGTTCAATAACACATACTGTACCCACAGGTAGATTGGACTCCACACTTACCCAAAGCGACTTCCCGGTGCCACTAGACACACACTCATGTGAATTAAGCCTTAATGCTAATGTACATGGTACAATTGGTTTGTTCATTACATTGAACACCCCTGCAGTTCTGCATTGACAACAGTTTCCCCTAGAGGAAATAACATTCCACCAAGTTCCACAGTTCGTTGTCCAAGGTCAATTTTGGCATGATGCTGATGCAAGAAATCTACTCCTAGTATCATGTCGTAGCCCTCGCTCACCCGCTGTACTACCTCCATGCATGCATTAAATTGGACTTTGTCTATGCGAAAGTGAACTGTCACCGACCCCAAAGGCATGACCTCATTATCCCCCACTCCACACAACCTATAACATGGTGGGTATAACTTTCTTCCTCCCATTATATTCTTAGTAGCCACTGACACTTGCGCCCCTGTGTCCAACAAAATCTTAAACTTTTTAGTTCCTACAGATCCTACCACTGAACATTCCACCTGCACATACATATTCGTAGCATTGAAATTAAACTGGAGCTCCTTTAGGTGTGTCGTGGGCCCCCTCTGTCGTTTAATGCTTGTCCATCTCTCCTATCTTCATTCTCCATCCTCCACGCTGCTGATTTCCACCCCTTCCTCTATTCCTTGGTGACTGGGTACATTTCCTCTGCACATGTCCTGTACCACCACACTTATAACATTTTATAGCCGTTGCAAATACTGTTTGCCTTTCACATACTCCTGTTGCCATGTCTATTTCCTCACACTGAATTGCCAGCTGAATGGCCGAATACAAATCTTTCGGAGTCCCGTCATGCACTTTCCATTACATATGCACCTGTAACCCTCTCAAAAATACATCTAGTGCCCTTTGCTCGGCCTCCTGCAACAGAACACTATTCACTTCATTGCTCTGACCCAACTCGTAATTGTACTCATTAGTTTCCCTTATCCTGTCCGCAAATTTCTCCAGCGTCTCCCCCTGTCTCTTTGTCATTGTACTTAACCTCTCCCTAAAGTACCGAGCCCTATTCTGTTTCTTGAATCTTTGTAAAAGCCCTTCCTTTAACTTCTTAAGCCGTCCTGCCTTCCTTAAAGCCTCAGAACACCTTACATATGTTTTCGCTTTAGCCGTTAGTCTAATCTTGGCTACTCCATATCATCATGCTCAGTAACATCATACTGAAATTAACACAAAGGTAAGTAAACGCCACAAAACAATGTTACTCCCTGAACATACTAAGACTTATTCTGGCAACAAAAAATACTATGCCCATGCAAACATCTAAAATGTGGCTTGGCAAGCTGTACCAACAAGATAGAAAACATCCAACACTCGAAAGAACAATTTTGACAGCACTCACCACATCTTGTGACTGTACTGCAGGCGGTGGGCTCAAACGTCATACTGGACAGACGATGACCGCTATTCTGACACCAAATGTAGTGGATGGGTGCCAGGAGGTGCCGTATTAAAACTCGTCTGAGCTTTTCAAATGATTTATTTTTTCCATTGCAGAGCTTCGTTGACCTCGGTCCACATCACAGGCCCTGCATTGCTGAGATAGTACCCCCAGCAGCCTGTGTAATGCACTGTGTGTCGAGCGAGCCTTGTACGCCAGCTACAGAGTTCCAGTTATGTCGGGATGGCTGTGCTAGCAGCTGACTCAGCAGCCACCATACCCGTTGATTCCGCATTCCTCCGCCGGGAGCCGTAGCTGGCCGCACTGCTGCTTCTTCCTCTGCTGGCATATCTGGGAATGCAGTAGTAAATGACCACTCCCGTTCCGGCATCTGAACCTGCGGTCCTCGCCTTGTAAGTCTCCGGCATGTGTTGGGAGCCGAGACAACTGTTTGCGGTAGTGACCCAAAAAGTGGTCCACCCTGGCTGGCTGCAGACCCTACATCGGCCTCAGAGGGTCGAACCAATGACACGCCGTGGACTGGAATGCCGTCGCTCCATCTGTCACCATGTGTCGCCAGTAGTGTGACTTGCCCCACCATCCAGGAGAGCTGCCACACTTGGATGAATCTTGTTAGAAAACCACACCTATTTATACTCGGCTTCGCGGCTCTGTTTCGCTAATGCATTGCTCCGAGTCACGTACGCCCAACACCACAGTTGCTCCAGTGGGCCCCTCCTTCCTATAGCTTGCGACATGTGAACCACTGCATTTATGCTTTTCAGGTGTCGATGGCCCCTGTGGCCTCCACTCCACTTCACAACCGCTGGTCAGCATAACTTACTGCAATCCAGCCCACACCTGGCTGTAACTTGTGATCAGAATATCGCACAAAACTAATTTTCCCTATTCTAACCGGTGGTGCTGCTACACTACACATGCTGTGTCTTTTAATGACCTTAATAGATAACAGGTTTTATTAAGCTTTTGTGACAGCGCCTCAATGTGTGGTTTCCAGTTTAGAGTGTTACTGAAGGTAAGTTCAAGAAATTTGTTGTCCTGCCTGCTTGTATTGTTATATTTGCCAATAACTATAACTGCATTGAAGATTTTGTCTAGTGTGGAAGTTCATACTTAAGAGTTTTTTAGTATGTATGAGTAACCTATTTACTTCCAACCAAGACTGTAATTGACAAGTAGTTTCATTGACTGCATCTTGCAAAGTGTCACCTCTACTGGTTATCACGATATCTGTGTTGTCAACATAATTTGTTGTATGTTGTGTATCTGACCTGCAGTGCCTGGGTGTCTTTGAGTTTCTTATTTCTACATATTGCTTTCTTTCACTGAGGTAGCTAGGGAACCAATTGTGGGATACACCTCTAATTCCATACTACCTTCGCAGGAGAGCTTCTGTAAAGTTTGGAAGGTAGGAGACGAGGTACTGGCAGAAGTAAAGCAGTGTGAATGGGGCATGAGTCATGCTCAGTTGGTAGAGCACTTGCCCGTGAAAGGCAAAGGTCGTGAGTTCAAGTCTCGGCCTCACACAGTTTTAATCTGCCAGGAAGTTTCATTTCCAATCTAATTGACATACAGTATTCAAATATTTTTGAGAAGGCCACACCTGGCAGTACAGCAATTGGCCTATAGTTTGGTATGTCCGTTTTCTCTCCCTTCTTGTAGAGAGGTATAATTCTAGCAAGTTTTAGCTGGTTTCAAAACATTCCATCTAGAAATAAGGTATTTATGATATTTGACAGTGGTCCACTGATGTAATTTGAACACTTGTGAAGTAAGAAGCAGGGTATCATATCACGCCCTGCAGAAAAAATCTTTTTAACTCTTTTTTAATAATATCTTCAATTTCATATGGTGTTGTAGGAGATAGGAAGAAGGAGTTCAGAGGAACATTGTTTCTGAGAAGAGAGTGTGCAGTATTTGGAGAGTTAGTCAGGAGATTTGTGGGAAGAGAGTACAGCATTTGAAGAGTTGGTTAGGAGATCTGTGGAAATTGCTGAAGAATAGCTGTTGAATTTATTGGCAGTTTCATGGGCATTTTCAGTCTTTTGTCCTTCTATATTTAGTGTGATTTTATCCTCTATCCTTACAAGTATAGCTATCACACCCAACAGACAAGGATTAACTGGTGAAATTGTAAACAATGTTTTTCAGAAAATCACTAAGTGGTTCTCTGCAAATGGGCTTTCATTAAACTTTGACAATGCACAGCACATACAGTTCCAAACAGTAAATGGAATGACACCATTATTAAATGTAGACTTCGATTAGAAATCGGTAGCTAATGTAGAATATTCAAAATTTCTAGGTGTATGCATTGATGAGGGGTTGAACTGGAGAAAACACACTGAAGATCTGCTGAAACATTTGAGTTCAGCTACTTATGCTATTATGGTCACTGCAAATTTTGGCGATATACATCTCAGTAAATTAGCCTACCTTGCCCATTTTCATTCTATGTTTTTGTATGGCATCATATTCTGGGGTAACTTATCATTGAGCAAAAGAGTGTTCATTGCACAAAAGCGTGTAATCAGAATAATTGCTGGAGCTCATCCAAGATCATCCTGCAGACACTTACTTAAAGACCTAGAGATCTTCACTGTAGCATCACAATGTACATAGTCACTTATAAAATTTGTTATTAACAATCCGAACGAATTCAAAAGTAATAGCAGTGTACATGGCTACAACACTAGGAGAAAGGATGATCTTCACTACTGAAGGTTAAATCTAACTTTGGCTCAGAAGGGGGTAAATTATGCTGCCACAAAAGTCTTTGCTCACTTACCAAATAGCATCAAAAATCTGACAGATAGCCATAAAGCATTTAAAAGGAAATTAAAAGAATTTCTTAATGGCAACTCCTTCTACTCATTAGATGAATTTTTGGATATCGTAAGTGGATAACTTCCCCAACCCCCCTCTCCCCCCGTCCCCCCACAAAAAAAAGGAAAATTAAGAATATTAAGTGTCATGTAATATTTTGTGTAATGTAATATCTTGTGTAGGCACCTTTTATTAACCTGACACATTCCACATCATTACGAAGTGTCGTCTTCATGATCTATGGAACAAGTACTAATCTAATCTAATCTAATCTAACTTTCTACTAGTCTGTTCATTTACTATACCCCAGACGATCTTACATTTGTTAGAGGAGCACCTAATTGTTTTATCATTATGGGCTTTTTTAGTCCATTTCATAACTCTCCTGTATGTCGTTTTTTAATTTTTATAGTATACCTTGAACTCTTTGGATTTGCTGCTGTCCAGTTTGCTAAGTCTGTGCAGCAGCCTCATTTCTCGGGTGAAGTTTTAATACCTTTTGTGACCCAAGCATTCTGTTTTTTCTAAGTGATAGTATTTGTTTTCTCAGGGAAATGGCTATTCTACATCTACATCTACAACCATACTCCGCAAGCCACCTGACGGTGTGTGGTAGAGGGTACCCTGAGTACCTCTATCGGTTCTCCCTTCTATTCCAGTCTCGTATTGTTCGTGGAAAGAAGGATTGTCGATATGCATCTGTGTGGGCTCTAATATCTCTGATTTTATCCTCATGGTCTCTTCGCGAGATATACGTTGGAGGGAGCAATATGCTGCTTGACTCTTCGGTGAAGGTATGTTCTCTAAACTTTGACAAAAGCCCGTACCGAGCTACTGAGCGTCTCTCCTGCAGAGTCTTCCACTTGAGTTTATCTATCATCTCCGTAACGCTTTCGCAATTACTAAATGACCCTGTGGGCGAACAAGCGTACTGTAACCTACTTACTTTGTTTTCAGATTGCATTTCCTTTGGATTCTTCCAATTAATCTCAGTCTGGCATCTGCTTTACCGACGATCAACTTTATATGATCATTCCATTTTAAATCACTCCTAATGCGTACTCCCAGATAATTTATGGAATTAACTGAATTAACTGCTTCCAGTTGCTGACGTGCTATTTTGTAGCTAAATGATAAGGGATGTTTCTTTCTATGTATTCGCAGCACATTACACTTGTCTACATTGAGATTCAATTGCCATTCCCTGCACCATGCGTCAATTCGCTGCAGATCCTCCTGCGTTTCAGTACAATTTTCCATTGTTACAACCTCTCGATACACCACAGCATCATCTGCAAAAAGCCTCAGTGAACTTCCGATGTCATCCACAGGGTCATTTATGTATGTTGTGAATAGCAACGGTCCTATGACACTCCCCTGTGGCACACCTGAAATCACTCTTACTTCGGAAGACTTCTCTCCATTGACAATGACATGCTGCATTCTGTTATCTAGGAACTCTTCAATCCAATCACACAATTGGTCTGATACTCCATATGCTCTTACTTTGTTCATTAAATGACTGTGGGGAAGTGTATCGAACGCCTTGCGGAAGTCAAGAAACACGGCATCTACCTGTGAACCTGTGTCTATGGCCCTCTGAGTCTCGTGGACGAATAGCGCGAGCTGGGTTTCACACGACTGTCCTTTTTGAATCCCATGCTGATTCCTACAGAGTAGATTTCTAGTCTCCATAAAAGTCATTATACTCGAACATACTACATGTTCCAAAATTCTACAACTGATTGACGTTAGAGATATAGGCCTATAGTTCTGCACATCTGTTCGACGTCCCTTCTTGAAAACAGGTATGACCTGTGCCCTTTTCCAATTCTTTGGAACGCTACACTCTTCTAGAGACCTACGGTACACCGCTGCAAGAAGGGGGGCAAGTTCCTTCGCATACTCTGTGTAAAATCGAACTGGTATCCCATCAGCTCCAGTGGCCTTTCCTCTTTTGAGCGATTGTAATTGTTTCTCTATCCCTCTGTTGTCTATTTCGATATCTACCATTTTGTCATCTGTGCGACAGTCTAGAGAAGGAACTACAGTGCAGTCTTCCTCTGTGAAACAGCTTTGGAAAAAGACATTTAGTATTTTGGGTGTCTGGAGATTTTGTATTGATACACCTACAGCTTTGACATAAGACCAAAATTCCTTACGTTTTTCTGTCATGTCGGTACATAGAACTTTACTTTCGAATTCATCAAACGCCTGTCACATAGCCCTCCTCACACTACATTTCGCTTCGCATAATTTTTGTTTGTCTGCAAGGCTTTGGCTATGTTTATGTTTGCTGTGAAGTTCGCTTTGCTTCTGCAGCAGTTTTCTAAGTCGGTAGTTGTACCACGGTGGCTCATTTCCATCTCTTATAATCTTGGTTGGCACATACTCATCTAACACATATTATACAATGATTTGAACATTGTCCACCATCAGGTACCATGTAATCTGCTTTTTGTCACTTTTGCTAAACTGAAAAATCTTCCTACCTTTATTATATTTCTATTTGCAGCTGAAATCATCGATGCAGTAACTGCTTTATGATCGCTGATTCCCTGTTCTGCGTTAAATGTTTCAAATAGTTTGGGTCTGTTTGTCACCGGAAGGTCTAATATGTTATTGCCACGAGTTGGTTCTCTGTTTAACTGCTCAAGGTAGTTTTCAGATAAAGCACTTAAAAAAATTTCACTGGATTCTTTGTCCCTACCACCCGTGATGAGCATTTCAGTCTCCCAGTCTATACGCTGCAAATTAAAATCTCCTCCCAAAACTATAACATGGTCAGGAAATCTACTCTAAATATTCTCCAAATTTTCCTTCAGGTGCTCTGCCACAACAGCTGCTGAGCCAGGGGGCCTATAGAGACATCCAATTACCATGTCTGAGCCTGCTTTAACTGTGACCTTCACCCAAATTATTTCACATTTCGGATCTTCGTCAATTTCCTTCGATACTATTGCACTTCTTATCACTGTAAACACGCCTCCCCCTTCACTGTCCAGCCTGTCTGTGCAGTATACATTCCAATCTGAGTTTAAGATTTCATTACTGTTTACGTATGGTTTCAGCCAACTTTCTGTCACTAGTACTATATGGGCGTTGTGACAGTTTATTAATGAGAGCAGTTCTGGGACCTTTCTATAGACGCTACTGCAGTTTACTATTAGCAGATTAATACTGTTATTCCCTGTTGCATTTTGCTTACTCCTACCTTGCCGTGTCTCAGGAGGCATCTTGTCGGGCCTAGGGAGGGAATTCTCTAACCTAAAAAACCCACATGTGCACTCCACACGTACTCTGCTACCCTTGTAGCCACTTCTGGCATGTAGTATTAAAGTAATATTCAAAAATCTGCAAAAAATTGTCATATTTTTCGTTTGTAGTTGAAGAAGTAAATACGGTTTGCCAGTCTTCTTTCTTTAAGCCAAGTACAAAGTTATTTATGTTACTGTCACTATAACTTCTACACTTAATGACTGTTTTTCCTGTTGGGAGTACATTGAGTGGTGGATTAAAATGTATTGTTATTGCAGTGTGGTGTGCACTCAGCCTCGTGATGCCAATTGAGGAGCTACTCGACCGAATAGTAGCAGCTTCAGTCAAGAATACCATCATAACGACCGGGAGAGTGGTGTGCTGACCCCACGCCCATCCTATCCGCATCCTCCACGGAGGATGACATGGTGGTCGGATGGTCCTGGTAGGCCACTTGCGGCCTGAAGACGGACCGCTTTTTTAGTGCACTGTGATCTGAAAAACCAACATCTATAATTTTACAGTGCAATCAGTGTTAGTAGCAGACCTAATCAAGATAGCTGTTTAATCTTGTTGGACATTAAACTTTCATATTTAAGTTGAATGACCCCATTAAATTTACTAATTGCGACTTTTGAGCAGATTCTTCAAGGAAGTCAATGTTAAGAACACCACATATTATTATATTTTTTGACTTATTGTGACATGGTTTCTCTAGCAGTAGTGAAAAGTTTCTGAGAAACTGTACTTTCACAGTTTTGCCATTTTCAACTAAGTTTAGCACTTCAGATTCATTAGAAAGTAGAATATTGTCTTGTTCCTGGGATCTGAATGTGCTATATTTTTTAGGAAACACAAAATCAGACTCATAATTTTTATAGTTCATTTCATCCAAACCTGATGACACCAACTGATCATTGCTCACACAAATACTCAATAAGAACTCATTGTTTTGATTATGTACTGTTTTTGAGGCTGCAACTGTTTTTGAAGATCTTTAATTATTTCACTTATCAGTTCTAAATCTAAGTTGTACTGATGTCCAGTTTCCACGATACAAAAAAGCTCATTGCCAGGTCATAGTTTCACCCATATATTTAATGTTGACTCCTGTACCCTTTTCATGTAGGCAGAAGTTGCACTGTTCACACATCAATCCTCTCATCATCTTTTTGAAACTTCCTATGCTTAATACTATATGAAATCTCATTTTTATCACATGTATTTACGTTTTCAGTATTATGGTAGCTGTTAAAGACATGACTGCTGAGACAACCATTTGGAAGTCCAGAGACTATTAAAAACAGACCAAGGGACAAACTTTATGTCCAGTCTTATGGTAAAGGTATGTCAGCTATGGAAAATAAAGAAAGGGAGAACAATGCCATTTCATCCTAAGAGTAATGGCAGGGTTGAAGGCATTCATAAAACATTTGTTAAAATGTTGTCTTATTATGTGAATAGCTCACACTCAGACTGGGACAGACTATTCACATTTGTGATTTCTTTGTACAATACCAGGATACATGAAGCACCAGGGTTGAGTCCCTTTGAAGTTGTTTACAGTTGCAAAATGAGCCCCCCCTCCCCAATTTGCAATTTGAGATAAAGAAGTCATCATCTGTGATTAAGTCTAGTGAAATGAAGCTTCTGGCAAAATGATTAAAGTTTATTTGGAAGAGAGTTCAGCAAAATGATGCAGCTGTGACATGGAGATATGTAGGGTCCCCCTGAATAGGTCAGGCATGCACTACACGCAGGAAGTGGCTACAAGGGTAGCGGGGTACGTGTGGAGCGCACATGTGGGTTTTTTAGGGTAGAGAATTCCCTCCCTAGGCCCGACAAGACGCCTCCTGAGACGCGGCAAGGTAGGTGTAGGCAAAATGCAACAGGGAATAACAATATTAATCTGCTAATAGTAAACTGCAGGAGCGTCTATAGAAAGGTCCCAGAACTGCTCTCATTAATAAACGGTCACAATGCCCATATAGTACTAGGGACAGAAAGTTGGCTGAAACCAGATGTAAACAGTAATGAAATTCTAAACTCAGATTAGAATGTATACTGCACAGACAGGCTGGACAGTGAAGGGGGAGGCGTGTTTATAGCGATAAGAAGTGCAATAGTATCGAAGGAAATTGACGGAGATCCGAAATGTGAAATAATTTGGGTGAAGGTCACGGTTAAAGCAGGCTGAGGCATGGTAATTGGATGTCTCTATAGGCCCCTTGGCTCAGCAGCTGTTGTGGCAGAGCACCTGAAGGATAATTTGGAAAATATTTCGAGTAGATTTCCCCACCATGTTATAGTTCTGAGTGGAGATTTTAATTTGCAGCATATAGACTGGGAGACTCAAACGTTCATGACGGGTAGCAGGGATAAAGAATCCAGTGAAAGTTTTTTAAGTGCTTTATCTGAAAACTACCTTGAGCAGTTAAACAGAGAACCAACTCAAGGTGATAACATATTAGACCTTCTGGTGACAAACAGACCCGAACTATTTGAGACAGTTAATGCAGAACAGGGAATCAGTGATCATAAAGCAGTTACTGCATTAATGATTTCAGCCATAAATAGAAATATTAAAAAAGATAGGAAGATTTTTCTGTTAAGCAAAAATGACAAAAAGCAGATTTCAGAGTACCTAATGGCTCAACACAAAAGTTTAGTCTCAAGTACAGATAGTGTTGAGGATCAGTGGACAAAGTTCAAATCATTGTACAATATGTGTTAGATGAGTATGTGCCAACCAAGATTGTAAGAGATGGAAAAGAGCCACCGTGGTACAACAACCGACTTAGAAAACTGCTGCGGAAGCAAAGGGAACTTCACAGCAAACATAAACATAGCCAAAGCCTTGCAGACAAACAAAAATTACGTGAAGCGAAATGTAGTGTGAGGAGGGCTATGTGACAGGCGTTTGATGAATTCGAAAGTAAAGTTCTATGTACCGACATGACAGAAAATCGTAAGGAATTTTGGTCTTATGTCAAAGCTTTAGGTGTATCAATACAAAATCTCCAGACACTCTGTGACCAAAATGGTACTGAAACAGAGGATGACAGACTAAAGGCTGTAATACTAAATGTCTTTTTCCAAAGCTGTTTCACAGAGGAAGACTGCACTGTAGTTCCTTCTCTAGATTGTCACACAGATGACAAAATGGTAGATATCGAAATAGACGACAGAGGGATAGAGAAACAATTACAATCGCTCAAAAGAGGAAAGGCCACTGTAGCTGATGGGATACCAGTTCGACTTTACACAGAGTACGCGAAGGAACTTGACCCCCTTCTTGCAGCGGTATACCGTAGGTCTCTAGAAGAGCGTAGCGTTCCAAAGAATTGGAAAAGGGCACAGGTCATACCTGTTTTCAAGAAGGGACGTCGAACAGATATGCAGAACTATAGGCCTATATCTCTAACGTCGATCAGTTGTAGAATTTTGGAACACGTAGTATTTTCGAGTATAATGACTTTTATGGAGACTAGAAATCTACTCTGTAGGAATCAGCATGGGATTCAAAATGGACAGTCGTGTGAAACCCAGCTTGCGCTATTCGTCCACGAGACTCAGAGGGCCATAGACATGGGTTCACAGGTAGATGCCGTGTTTCTTGACTTCCACAAGGCGTTCGATACAGTTCCCCACAGTTGTTTAATGAACAAAGTAAGAGCATATGGAGTATCAGACCAATTATGTGATTGGATTGAAGAGTTCCTAGATAACAGAACGCAACATGTCATTGTCAATGGAGAGAAGTCTTCCGAAGTAAGAGTGATTTCAGGTGTGCCGCAGGGGAGTGTCATAGGACCGTTGCTATTCACAGTATACATAAATGACCCTGTGGATGACATCGGAAGTTCACTGAGGCTTTTTGCAGATGATGCTGTGGCGTATCGAGAGGTTGTAACAATGGAAAATTGTACTGAAATGCAGGAGGATCTGTAGCGAATTGACGCATGGTGCAGGGAATGGCAATTGAATCTCAATGTAGCCAAGTGTAATGTGCTGCGAATACATAGAAAGGAAGATCCCTTATCATTTAGCTACAGTATAGCAGGTCAGCAACTGGAAGTAGTTAATTCCATAAATTATCTGGGAGTACGCATTAGGAGTGATTTAAAATGGAATGATCATATAAAGTTGATCGTCGGTAAAGCAGATGCCAGACTGAGATTAATTGGAAGAATCCTAAGGAAATGCAATCTGAAAACAAAGGAAGTAGGTTACAGTACACTTGTTTGCCCACTGCTTGAATACTGCTCAGCAGTGTGGGATCCGTACCAGATAGGGTTGATAGAAGAGATAGAGAGGATCCAACGGAGAGCAACGTGCTTCGTTACAGGATCATTTAGTAATCACGAAAGCGTTATAGAGATGACAGATAAACTCCAGTGGGAGACTCTGCAGGAGAGATGCTCAGTAGCTCAGTACGGGCTTTTGTTGAAGTTTTGAGAACATACCTTCACCAAGGAGTCAAGCAGTATATTGCTCCCTCCTACGTATATCTCGCGAAGAGACCATGAGGATAAAATCAGAGAGTTTAGAGCCCACACAGACGCATACCGACAATCCTCCTTTCCACGAACAATACGAGGCTGGAATAGAAGGGAGAACCAATAGAGGTACTCAAGGTACCCTCCGCCACACACCGTCAGGTGGCTTGCGGAGTATGTATGTAGATGTAGAGGCTACAGCTCCATAGTTGAAAAAATGCTAGGTTACCACTATACCAAGTCGGAGATTATATAATGTCACAACAAGCTGCCATAAAACCAGGCATAACAAAGAAATTTATGTGGCCCTGGGAGGGATAATTTCAAATATTGCGTTTCATGTCACCTACCAATGCCAAATTACAGCTCCCAGATGGGAAGACTGTAGTCCATTTTGATTATTTAACCAGATGTAAAGATCGAGACATACAATCTCCTGTAGCAGATCCATTGAAACTCAGAAAGAATCATTTGGTGGAAAAGCAGTGTGCACTACAACTATTACACAGCAGCCAATGAGTTCTGAGCACTATAATTTACATACCATGCCTCCATACAATTTAATGTCTGGGGCAGGGTTTCCCAAATCGTATTTCATGGAGCACTGGTGTTCCACAAGAAGTGAATATGTGCTTAATAATACGGCATTTTTTTAACATTTTTTCTTATTTTTTAAAAATTTTATTCTGAATGTTGTGTTATTAGCTGTAATTTAGAATTGGACTAATGACTGAGTAAAATGAGTCTTTCCCATTGTTTCAGAATTTTATTAACCTTAAAAATAAATGAGGTGTTCTGTCCAAGTACCAAGACTCTCAAAATATTCCATCAGAAGAAAAGTTTGTCAACTCATGGTCTAGGGATTGAGAACAAATTTTATTGCAAGTCGTAGGTGGGAGGTAGAGTTATTATTATCTATGCCAGTCTATTGTTTTGACATTTTCAAGATTCTGTTGTGATTTTGCCTCAGTCAGGCCCTCATAACTAGAATATTTTTCTTAATTGTTGCATTTCTGCCATTCTTGTAAAGTTGCCTTTATGCCTTATAGGTATTTTATGCATAAAACATTTTAGTTTGACAGCACTTCTGCCTCTACAAAACTTCTTCTCCATTGGATTGTTGCTATGGACAACAGCCAGTCTGATATGAACATCTGGACTTTGTAAATCAATGCCAGACACAAAGCTGGCACCTTTTGCCCACTGTGTGCCACTCTCACATTCTAATGTGGTTGCATCTGAGCTCCACATGACTAGCAGGTACCTCTGCTACTGATGCACCACTACTTTTACTTTTGTATGTTACATTCTCTCTGTTAACCGGTATGTCCTATTCAGCCTGATTTCACTCTCTTGCTTATTCCTCTATATTTCATTATATGGCTCTACTAGTGAATGGTTTTGTCATATAGTTTGCATTATTTTGCTATGTTGAGACATTGTTGCTACATTGTTTTCACTGTTGTATGGTATAATGATGTTATGTTCAAAGTTTACAGAACATGAAAACTTATGTTAAAAAAGCACAGATCAATTGCCATCATCATGGAGAATGCCACCGCATTGTTTTGAAGGAATCTGCAGAAATAGGATCTCACTCTCTGCTGAACTGAACCACTTACTGTTCAACTGCCACTGAATAAGTGCAACTCAACCCAGCTTCACGTGCCCGGCAGTTGAGTAGACACTGCTGGTGCAATTCAGAATCTTTTGTGGACTCTGTTTCTCCTTAGAACATACTGAATACAGTTTGTCTCATACATGGCAAATTAAACTGGTACTCGGCTGATAGTCAAACTGATGCAATCTTTGTTCTGTGGCATTAGAATCAGAAAGTTTTACATCATCCCACACCCCTTTCTAGTTTCACCTGTGTTCCCATCAGAATTTCACTCCACATATACTCTGAGTAACAGACTTCTATTCAAAGCATTCATTGCTATATTCTGCAAGCTCAATTCTGGTTGTCCACTCAGCAGAAAGAAACTTTAAATGCTTCATCAAATCATTCCTGCTATTCATGCCAGAATTTAACTTCTCTCTCGGGACACACCCTGCCTTATCAGCTCTCCCAGATACCAAAAACACTGAATTGTTCAAGTCCTTGGATTAGTTGATAGCACAGTAGCACCAACAAATTTCACTAGATTGAGCTGCTGCCCATGTGATGGCATTCTACCATATTTTACAAGAAATAACTGTTCTCACGGTGATTCTAACCCTGCTGGCTATTCTGATAGTGAGTGTGATTATATAATGATGTTTCATACGCAATTTATGCAGTGAAATAAATACAGCCTCTCCAGCTGACCACATCCCTTGGTTAAGTTCCATTGCAAAAGTTATTTATGACTTTTATTTTTCTAATGTCATGAAGTGTAATTTTATAATCTGGCTTAGAGTTGTTTCCTGAATTAGAACTACTACTTTGTATTTCTCTTACAAACTGCTTAGTTCTGTGAATTCAGACAGTAATCTTTTATTATGTGCTAATTTGTTCATTTGATATTTTTTATTGTCACTGGTTATTTTTATTATCTTTCTGTTCAGATTAGATTAGATTAGATTAGATTAGATTAATACTAGTTCCATGGATCATGAATACGATATTTCGTAATGATGTGGAACGAGTCGAATTTTCCAATACATGACATAATTAGGTTAATTTAACAACATACTTAAGTTAATATAACAACTTTATTTTTTTGTGTTTTTTTTGTTTTTCTTTATTTTTTATTTTTATTTTTTTTTTAATATTTTTGTTTTGGTTTTTTTTCTTTTTTTTCTTAATTTATATCTAAAAATTCCTCTATGGAGTAGAAGGAGTTGTCATTCAGAAATTCTTTTAATTTCTTCTTAAATACTTGTTGGTTATCTGTCAGACTTTTGATACTATTTGGTAAGTGACCAAATACTTTAGTGCCAGTATAATTCACCCCTTTCTGTGCCAAAGTTAGATTTAATCTTGAATAGTGAAGATCGTCCTTTCTCCTAGTATTGTAGTTATGCACACTGCTATTACTTTTGAATTGGGTTTGGTTGTTAATAACAAATATCATAAGAGAGTATATATACTGAGAAGCTACTGTGAATGTCCCTAGATCCTTAAATAAATGTCTGCAGGATGATCTTGGGTGGACTCCAGCTATTATTCTGATTACACGCTTTTGTGCAATAAATACTTTATTCCTCAGTGAAGAATTACCCCAAAATATGATGCCATATGAAAGCAATGAGCGAAAATAGGCGTAGTAAGCTAATTTACTAAGATGTTTATCACCAAAATTTGCAATGACCCTTATTGCATAAGTAGCTGAACTCAAACGTTTCAGCAGATCATCAATGTGTTTCTTCCAATTTAATCTCTCATCAATGGACATACCTAAAAATTTGGAATATTCTACCTTAGCTATATGCTTCTGATTAAGGTCTATATTTATTAATGGCGTCATACCATTCACTGTACGGAACTGTATGTACTGTGTCTTATCAAAATTCAGTGAGAGTCCGTTTACAAGGAACCACTTAGTAATTTTCTGAAAGACAGTATTGACAATTTCATCAGTTAATTCTTGTTTCTCAGGTGTGATTACTATACTTGTATCATCAGCAAAGAGAACTAACTTTGCCTCTTCATGAATATAGAATGGCAAGTCATTAATATATAATAAGAACAACAAAGGACCCAAGACTGACCCTTGTGGAACCCCATTCTTGATAGTTCCCCAGTTTGAGGAATGTGCTGATCTTTGCATGTTACGAGAACTACTTATTTCAACTTTCTGCACTCTTCCAGTTAGATATGAATTAAACCATTTGTTCACTGTCCCACTCATGCCACAATACTTGAGCTTGTCTAGCAGAATTTCATGATTTACGCAATCAAAAGCCTTTGAGAGATCACAGAAAATCCCAATGGGTGGTGTTCGGTTATTCAGATCATTCAAAATTTGACTGGTGAAAGCATATATGGCATTTTCTGTTGAAAAACCTTTCTTGAAACCAAACTGACATTTTGTTAGTACTTCATTTTTACAGATATGTGAAGCTACTCTTGAATACATTACTGTCTCAAAAGTTTTGGATAAAGCTGTTAGAAGGGAGATTGGACGGTAATTGTTGACATCAGATCTATCCCCCTTTTTATGCAAAGGTATAACAATAGCATATTTCAGTCTATCAGGGAAAATGCCCTGTTCCAGAGAGCTATTACACAGATGGCTGAGAATCTTACTTATCTGTTGAGAACAAGCTTTTAGTATTTTGCTGGAAATGCCATCAATTCCATGTGAATTTTTGCTTTTAAGCAAGTTTATTATTTTCCTAATTTCAGAGGGAGAAGTGGGTGAGATTTCAATTGTATCAAATTGCATAGGTATGGCCTCTTCCATTAACAGCCTAGCATCTTCTAATGAACACCTGGATCCTACTATATCCACAACATTTAGAAAATGAATATTAAAAATATTTTCAACTTCTGACTTTTTGTTCGTAAAGTTTTCATTCAATTTGATGGTAATACTGTCTTCCTCTGCTTTTGGTTGACCTGTTTCTCTTTTAATAATATTCCAAATTGTTTTAATTTTATTATCAGAGTTGCTGATTTCAGACATGATACACATACTCCTGGATTTTTTAATAACTTTTCTTAATATAACACAGTAGTTTTTATAATTTTTGATAGTTTCTGGGTCACTACTCTTTCTTGCTGTCAGATACATTTCCCTTTTCCGGTTACAAGATATTTTTATACCCTTAGTAAGCCATGGTTTGTTACAAGGTTTCTTAAGAGTATATTTAACTATTTTCTTGGGGAAGCAGTTTTCAAATGCATTTACAAAAATGTCATGAAATAAATTATATTTTAAATTGGCATCAGGTTCACGGTACACCTCATCCCAGTCTAACTGCTGTAGGCTTTCCCTGAAATTTGCAATTGTTAAATCGTTGACTGAACGTACTACTTTGGAGGACTGTTTAGTATTGCTGAATGGAGCTATGTCATATATTGTAACTAGCTGTGCACCATGATCAGAAAGACCATTCTCAACAGGCTGAGCATTTATCTGGTTAAACTTATCTTGGTCTATAAAGAAGTTATCTATCAGTGAGCTGCTATCCTTTACCACCTGAGTAGGAAAATCAATAACGGGTGTCAAATTGTTCAGTTTAACTGAACTTAATTATTTAGCTTTTGTGATCATGTAAAATTAGGTTGAAAGAATAACCCTTCTGGTGTTTGTTGTAAATTATTTATTATTTGTTTATAAGAAGCATCAATGCGATGAGAAGCATCATGTTTTGTATTTGCAAATTTATACTTCTGGGTTAAATCTATTTAATTTCAAACATCATTCTGGTTGATGCTCAGAAAGATTTAATCAGGCAGTTGACATGATGCCTTACACACATTAATATACTTTTCAGTTGTGCAATTTTTCTTTGGTCAGTTAAGTAGTTAGACTGTTAGTCAGAGGATGTAACTCATGTGGCTAACAAACTCAAAATGAATTTTACTTGCAATGCTTGCATCCCCATGATTAAGTTAAAGCAAACTGTTGTGTTTCAAAATTCTGTTCTGCGACTTTGACCTGTCCTCTCATCAGGTCAGCAGCCAATTTGTGCCACCCTAATGGTTACCCAGGCCCCACGTAAGGATGTTGCACAGAGTATGCCCATCATCATTCTTTTTTTTAAAAAAAAGGTAACTGTCTGCAGTCTGATGAGGAGGCCTCACAATGCCATGTGGCCCCTGCTCTATCACAAATTACATTGCATCTGTTATCTCCTCTAATAATGATAGAAGTCAATCATTCATTTCCATTATTATTAGAGAATATTAAAAGAAAAACTGACCTGTAAACATGTGTTGATTATTTTTGAGTTATATCCTAATCCTTGTCATTCGAGTGTTTCAGTTGCTTGTACTCCTCAAAGCTGTCTCTGAAACCAGCTTTGACTATATTTGTAGTGCCACCACGGTCACAGTACTGTCTCAACAACTGTAGTCATTGCACATTGTCATAACAATTATGTTCACACCCCAAGAGTTTAATTTTTAAATGCAATATAAGTATTGTACTGTTAATAAAAATGAAATATTGTTATTGCCTAGAATTATGGCCCCATTGAGACTGTGAAATTGATGCGTGGTGAACTCTTTCAGGGAGAGGAGTGGAGTTGTACAAGGTGGCCCCAGACCATAAGTAATTTTCATTATTTAAATTTTACAAAGAGGCTGGTTTTTTTGTCCATCACCCTCCAGCTGTTCCAACTATAACTGACCACTTCCTGCAAGAATATGTTGAATCGCCTTCAGTAAAGCCACCTTACCAAACATGTTGCTGGGTCCCCCTGACTTGTAAGACTGAGGACTCTTGGAGCTGTGGCTGAAAATCACCTTTGTATTTGCCATTCTCTTTTAAGATGGCTTTGGGGCTACTACAGTTATCTTCTGTCACCCCCAGGCACTCCTTGCCATATAATTATATAATCCCCCGCCCCAAGTGCTAATAAACAGATACAGTTTACTTTTCTAAACCTCAGTACTATATATTAATTAAAAACCTGCACCTCTTTCCAATCCAGACTATACCTACAAAGGGGTGCAAATCAGTCCTGGTTGCAGATGATACAAGCACTGACGTGAAACTACGCCCACATCTGTATTCTGAGAACCACTGTGAAATGCATGGCAGAGAGAGAGCAAATGAGCATTACTAGAAATGAAGCAAATACTTTTTTGTGAAAGTTACTGACTGATTTTGCATAAAAGGGCTAGCTTTAAAGTTTGGAAAAGAAAGTAGCTCATCCAGTTTTCTACTATCAAAAATATTGCATCTCCTATTAACATACTACATCAACAAGAAGTAATAAACACGTTAGAAACTTCTAAGTCCTTAGGAATGTATGGTGATGAAAACTTAAACTGTAAAATCCATGTAACTGACCTGTTAAAATGTTAAATGTGGCTACTTTTGACATTAGAATAATAGCTAACTTTGGAGATATAAATCTTGATTAAGTTAATATATTTTGAATATTTTAATTCACTGATGTCTTGCAGGATAAAATGAAGTAACTCCTCACTTATGTAAAAAGTACTCATTGTACATAATAAGTAATTAGAATTATGTCTAGAATTTACACTTGACCATCTTCCTGCAGACGTCTCTTTATGCAACTGGGAATATTAACCACAGCCCCACATTACATTTATACACTTTTGAAATTTGTTATAAACAATTCATCTGCGTTTGAGGGTAGCAGTGATATTAACTGCCACAACATTAGAAGGAAAAATGATCTGAGACACCCTTTAATGAATCTGACTTTTAAAACTCTTTGAAAATCTACATATGAAAATAAATGTCTGACAGACAATAGCAGTGTTTCGAAATGTAGAGTAAAGATATTTCTCCTTGACAACTATTTCTATACTGTAGAACAATTCTGGGGTAGAAATAAATAGTTGAGTATAGAGAAAAGGCCTGTCAATGGAGAGCATGTAGGTACATAAATATTTTTCAACTTTATTTTTTAAAATACATGTACTGTGGTTTTTGTAATTAAAAAGAAAAGGGCAAAGATGGATGGGTCACACACTGAGAAAGCCAGACAGAGCAATTAAGAAGGATGCATTTGAATGGAACCCTCAGGGACCAAGGAAGAGAAAGAGGCCCAGAGCTACATGGAAGAGGATGGTGGAAGGGGAAGCAAGGATGGTTGGCAAGTTCAGGTTTGAATTGAGGGAAATGAGCGAAGACAGATGTGGATGATGAGTTCTCCTGGATGCCATATACCCCAAAAGAGGCCAGAGAAATCAAGTTAAGTCTACGTTTTTTCAATTGACACATTATTGTGACCTGTGGAACATGTGTAACTAACTAAACTTAAATTGGTTCACTTGATTTTTTTAAAATAAAAAGCAGTACAGGTCAAAATAAATTTTTATTTTTAATTCTGGTTATCAGTCTATAAGACCATCTTCAGATCATTACTCCAGATGATATGAGAAACCAGTGTATAGACCCGCTGCATAGTGCAGACTTTTACCTTCTGTGAACTGCTCCAGAACTGGGCACTTCTTGGCAGGTATGCCAGTACTACATACTGACTCTGTGCACTGTCTGCCCTGGAGCTGGTCCAGACTTGTCAGTATAACAGCAGCTCCTTGCTCTGCCTCCTTACATCATCTGGAGACTTGGACTGAGGATGGTCGCATAGATGGAAACCAATAACCAGAATTAAAAATTAAATTTTATTGTGATTTGGACTACTTTTTAATAAAATATTAAGTATGACTGCTGTGTTCCAAAATGATATCAACAATTATTACGTTATTAAACAATTTTTCCCTGTGTGTTGAGGATTTATTGGGTTCTTGTTTGTATATACACTGTGAATACCAAGCTCACATATCCTATTACGTCCTCTTTTGAGACTATTAAGAGTCCTGTTGGTCATAGGTATTACCTCCAGCATCACTACTATGATGTGCTTGCAGCATCAAGAAAATAAAAATCAATACATTTTAAAAACGTACCAACAAGTGTGGCTGGTTCACTATCAAAGCAGAATCTGTTAAATACCTTATTAGGGTAATGGTGTGTAGACATCTATTAGGCACTAAGGAAATTTCATTAAATGTAAATTACAGATAAATGGAAAAATTATGCCAGAAAACTGGAAAGACAGGATGACATGAATAGTAGAAAGGAGAATAGGTGGGAAATAGGAACACAGGAAAGGAATGATTTACTTGGGGGGCTTGTTTTCAAACAGCTAACATTTTTCTTAATGACGATGAATGAGACTGGGAAGCTCATTTATTAGAATAATAATCTTTATTTCTGTAATTTAATAATACTTTTACACTGTAATATATTTGTTAGTTTCCCAACTATAACTTATATAGTGAAGAACACAATTTTCTTTCTTAATTTATGGGTACTAGAAAATTAGCTCCAAAATTACAAAAATAAAATATGGCAAGTGCTCATAACAGTGCATAGACCTGCTTATGTCAGTGATATGCTAGAAAGAGAGTAGCCACAGCCATTGACCACCTCACAAAACTTTAACTCTGTCAGCATACTTAGAGTGCGTACAGCTCAAAACATTTCTTTAATCCAATCATAATATTGTTCTGCGGTGAAATGATTGAGAACCTCACAAAACTTTAACTCTGGCTGCATGCAGCTTCTTGAACACAAGTTTATAATGAAGCCTGGACCATGTAAGTGTCCATTTCCTGGCAAAACCTCAACGTAGACTCTGAAACTGGGTATATAACGGCATGCAATAGAGCTCTCAAAATATCCACCAGAACATATTGCACAAAATTGCACGCTTCGCAGATACTCTATAAGACTCCATGGTAAAGAGGTCACAGGTAATCTGAAAGAAAAAAAGCACATTTAACGATGGATATCAATGTAATGTACCACTTAATACATAAGCTGAATCTTAAAAAAAATCTTACTTCCAGGAGATGAAGTTTTAAGTACAGTTAATAGACACTTTTAAAAGTGTGCTGTGTGTGTGTGTGTGTGTGTGTGTGTGTGTGTGTGTGTGTGTGTGTGGGAGGGGGGGGGGGGAGGAAGCGGTGGCAAATTATGACTAGTTTTTTGAATGGTTAGTTTCTCCCTCAGGAAAGAAAGGTTGGTGAAGGCTAGAAAGGAGGGACAGTTCATTCAGCATCAAGGATGACAGGGATTCACATGTTGCATGGACAACAAGAAATGGACCCCTTTCAGTCTGGGGTGTGAGTGACCTGTCCCTTCTGTCTAATCTCTCCCAACCTGTATGTTTTTTATCCTTAAAGGAGAACTTGTAGTGAACCAGATAGATCCACACGTGATATCCTGTCACGCAGTTGTAAGGTGTGCCACAGAAGTCAGCAGATGCAGCTACACGTTTGACAACAATCGGAGGTTGCCACTCATGGATGCACATTGTAACGGAATGTATTAAAGGCTTTACTTTAATGAAGTAAGTTATACCCTCCAAATTCAACCAGTTTAACGAGTATTTATGATTACAGAAAAGTTATTGTGTATGTTAACAATGATTGCACAACATGTCTCCATAAACAGTCAACCCATTAAATCATACTCCCTTATGCTCTCCCTGAATCTCTGTACAACCTCTGGTTCTTTTAGTTTATCCAGGTCCCATCTCCTTAAATTCCCACCTTTTTGCAGTTTCTTCAGTTTTAATCTACAGGTCATAACCAATAGATTGTGGTCAGAGTCCACATCTGCCCCTGGAAATGTCTTACAATTTAAAACCTGGTTCCTAAATCTCTGTCTTACCATTATATAATCTATCTGATACCTTTTAGTATCTCCAGGGTTCTTCCATGTATACAACCTTCTTTCATGATTCTTAAACCAAGTGTTAGTTATGATTATGTTGTGCTCTGTGCAAAATTCTACCAGGCGGCTTCCTCTTTCATTTCTGTCCCCCAATCCATATTCACCTACTATGTTTCCTTCTCTCCCTTTTCCTACACTCGAATTCCAGTCACCCATGACTATTAAATTTTCGTCTCCCTTCACAATCTGAATAATTTCTTTTATTTCATCATACATTTCTTCAATTTCTTCGTCATCTGCAGAGCTAGTTGGCATATAAACTTGTACTACTGTAGTAGGCGTGGGCTTCGTATCTATCTTGGCCACAATAATGTGTTCACTATGCTGTTTGTAGTAGCTTACCCGCATTCCTATTTTCCTATTCATTATTAAACCTACTCCTGCATTACCCCTATTTGATTTTGTGTTTATAACCCTGTAGTCACCTGACCAGAAGTCTTGTTTCTCCTGCCACCGAACTTCACTAATTCCCACTATATCTAACTTCAACCTATCCATTTCCCTTTTTAAATTTTCTAACCTACCTGCCTGATTAAGGGATCTGACATTCCACGCTCCGATCCATAGAACGCCAGTTTTCTTTCTCCTGATAACGACATCCTCTTGAGTAGTCCCCGCCCGGAGATCCGAATGGGGGACTATTTTACCTCCGGAATATTTTACCCAAGAGGACGCCATCATCATGTAATCATACAGTAAAGCTGCATGCCCTCGGGAAAAATTACGGCTGTAGTTTCCCCTTGCTTTCAGCCGTTCGCAGTACCAGCACAGCAAGGCCGTTTTGGTTATTGTTACAAGGCCAGATCAGTCAATCATCCAGACTGTTGCCCTTGCAACTACTGAAAAGGCTGCTGCCCCTCTTCAGGAACCACACGTTTGTCTGGCCTCTCAACAGATACCCCTCCGTTGTGGTTGCACCTACGGTACGGCTATCTGTATCACTGAGGCACGCAAGCCTCCCCACCAACGGCAAGGTCCATGGTTCATGGGGGGGAGGAGAACAGAACTAACGGTTCCAAAAACAAGGTACACTTTGTTTCCTTTCTATAAGTGTCTTTTAACAATCACGAACCCCTAATTTTGTGAAAGTGGGTTGATAAACTTAGTAAAAACGTAATAAATTACACAGTCAGTAACATGAAACCTCAACTCTCAACATAGTCCCCACATCAACAGATTACCTCTTCATTTAACACAAATTTATTACTTCCAAGCAACTTTTTTATGTTCGAAACAGGAAAAAATACATTGGATATCTAAAGCACGGGGTTGGCAAGAACCTACTTTGAAGCCAAGGTTTTGCACTTTTCCCATTATAATGGATGATGGTTGACAATTTGAACCACTGTGATACAAAAGTAGATTTTTAAATGCTACTCTTGGTTGCTTTTGCCTGGGAATTTGACTTAAATTTTCCTAACCAAAGTTTTGAAAAGTACTCTGTGCACTGAAATTTTCATAGGCAGAACTTCCTTTAGGATAATATGCACTACCTTCTAAATGAACCTTAATTGACTACCTGGAATGTGCCAAATAAGTAGTGTTTGTGCAATCATCTTTAACTCCATTTATTTAGTTGGTTTTGAGCATTAGTACAGACAAACTCAGTTAATATCTGGGATCTAGTTCTCAGTTTTTAAAATAAGAATGTTTTATCACCATATACTGTTACTACTCATCTTAGATGATCTTTCTCCAAAATGCGTGATATCAGTTACTTGCACTAGATGCCAAAACACAGCTGTGCATTGCATTATGTCTGAAAAATGTGAACAAAACAATTTCAACAGTCTTACTTACCACAAACATGTTGCCATCCTATCACATGAAAGTGTAAGGAAGAAAAACCAGTTATTCTTCTTTTCATTGAGTAGGTGGTTGGTACAGAAGCAATAACAGCTTGATATATTAATAATAATTTCTTAAATGTAATAGAAAATATAGGGGCAAACAATTTAAGAGAACAATGAATGTTTCCTGATCAAGCACCTTCCTTAAAACATAATCATATGGTTGTCTCACTCATTTCTCCTTCTGAAACTGAGAAAATTACATATTCTTTCAAAAATAATAGGTCACCTGGATTTTCTAGGGTTTCCGACACAGAGCTATATACTTGATATCGTGTAATGAGCATTGTCTTTACTGAAGTATGTAGGACATTACTAACTCAGGACTTTTGTCCACAGAAATTGAAATATGCCATTGTTAAAATCCCAGTATGTCACAGGAGAGATGTCACCATCTACTAACCCATTTCACTACTGACATCATTTGCCAAAATTTTTGAGGAGGTGATGTATTCGACAACAGTATTCTGTCTGAATAACAGTAACATTCTTTGTAAATCAAAGTTTGGATTTCGGAAGAGTTACTCGACTGAGAATATCATTTACACATTCACTCACCAAATTTTAAAAGTGTAGCGGCACTACCATTCGGGATAGGAAAAGTCAGTTTTGGTGCAATATTTCTGAGCATGCAAGTTACAGCCAGGCGTGGGCCTGTTTACAGTGAGTTACGCTCACCAGCAGCTGCAAAGTAAAACAGAGGTCACAGGGGCGTAGAACTACCGGAAAAAGTACACACAGCAGTTTGCACGGCTCAAGTCATAGGCAGAAGGGACCCGTTGGCCAACCTAAGCGTTACGAGTACCTGACACAGAGTGGTGCATTTAACAAAACAGAGGCACACAACAGCATATAAATAGGTGCCGGTTCACTAACAAGGCATTCAAGTGTGGCAGCTCTCCTAGATGGTGGCGCGTGTCACACCACTGGCTACACACAGCAGCAGATGGGGTGCCAGCATTCCAGTCCACAGCGGGTCACTGGTTTCACCCTCTGAGGCCGACACAGAGTATGCAGCTATCCAGCGGTGGGCCACGCCACGGCTCGCTACCGTGGGCAGACTTGTCAGCTGCCGACACACGCCGGAGGCATCCCGAGGCGAGGGCAGCAGATTCGGACACAGCATCGCAGGCACTTGTTGTCGCCCTTGATCTGAACCACGACAGCGAAGAAGCGAGCAGCGAGCTGCCTGTGGCTCCCGGCGAGCAGCACTGAGGCAGCAGGGGCGAAGACCACCTAGTGGACTGTCAGCGCATCCTGACGTCGCGGCCGTACGAGGCCATCACACAGCAGTGTGTGGACGCGTCACTGAGGCAGCCATTCCACACCAAAGTGTTTTGCAGACAGCCGAGTAGTGTCCTCAGCATCGCGGGACCCGGTGACACACACTGAGGGGAAGGTGGCACTGTATTTGGAAACAATAAATCACTAGGAAAGCTCGAACAAGTCTTAATACGGTACCTTCTTTCTCTTCCCACTACATTTGGTGTTACCGTTACATTCGGTGTCAGAAGTTCCGATTACATTTGGTGTCAGAATAGCTGGACGTCTTCGGTACGGTACGATGTTCGAGCGCACCACCTGCATTACTGTCACGAGATGTGGTGAGTTTTGACCAGTTTATTTTGAGTGTTGGACGTTTGTTTTTCTTTTTTTGTGTTTTTGAGTACGGCTCGTGGCAGGCCATTGTAGATGTTTTGCATGGGCGTAGTATTTTTTGCTGTCAGAGTAAGTGTTAGTGTATTTGGGGCAGTAAGATGTTGTTTTTTGTGGCATTTGATTACTTTTGTATCGGTTTGAGTATGATGTTACTGAGTATGATTACACTGAGGTGTAGAGGGTCGGGTTATTTCTGTACTTAACTGTTTTGTTTTGGGATTAACAAGGAATGAAAGCGAAACAATGGCAGATTCGTGAATGCAAGCTGTGTTGGAACCAGAAGCAGTAAAGATTTTGTTAAAAAAGGTAGCACAGTTGACAGTGGACAATACATAGTTGAGGAGTGAATTAACGTCTGGACCTGAGCAGGAAACCACATCAGATCAGTCGTTGTTGCCTAGGATGAAGCAGCAGGACATTGATCCAGCTGCTGCGAGTTTGATTATACTGTTTTCTGGCAAGGCATCTGAGGATGTGCGTTCATTTGTGGAGGACTTAGAAACTTGAGCTGTGATGAATGGTTGGTCAGATGCACAGTTGTTACATGTAGCCAAGATTAGATAATGGGTGAAGTGAAGACATATGTAAGGTGTTCTGAGGCCTTAAGGAAGGCAGAAGAGTTTAAGCAGTTGAAAGAGGGGCTAGTACAAAGGTACAAGAAACAGAACAGCACTCCTTACTTTAGGGACAGGTTGAGTACAATGACAAAGAGACAGGGGGAGACAGTAGAGAAATTTGCAGACAGAAAAAGGGAAATTCATGAGTACACTTATGAGTTGGGTTAGAGTGATGAAGCAAATGGTGTTCTGTTGCAGGAGGCCAAGCAAAGGGGACTTGATGTATTTTTGAGGGGATTACAAGCGAATATATTGCGGAAAGTCCATGAAGTGACTCTGAAAAATTTTTATTCGGCCATTCAGCTGGCAATCCAATATGAGGAAATAGACGTGGTAATGGGGGTACGTGATAGATAAACAGTGTTTACAGCAGGTATAAAATGTTAAGAGTGTGGTAGTATGGGACATGTGCAGAGGAAATGTACCCAGTCCCCAAAGAATAGATGAACAGGTGGAAATAAACAGTGTGGAGGATGGAGAAGTGGAGTTAGTAGAGGTGGACAATTGTTAAACAGCAGAGCAGGCCCAAGGCCCACCTAAGGGAGCTACTGTTTAATTTAAATGCTACAAATACATATGCAGAGGTGGGATATTCAGTGGTAGGTTCCATAGGAAATAAAAAGTTTAAGATTTTGTTGGTCACAGGGGTGCAAGCGTCAGTAGCTACTAAGAGTTTAATGGGACGAAGACAGTTAGGCCCACCACATTATAGGTTGTGTGGATTGGGGGATAAGGAGGTCACACCTTTGGGGTCAGTGACAGTTGACTTTTGCATAGGGAAAGTCCAATTTGATGCATGCATGGATGTAGTAGTACCATGGGTAAATGAGGGCTATGACATGATCCTAGGAATAGATTTCTTGCATCAACATCATGCCAAAATTGGCCTTGGGCAACGAACTGTGGAACTTGGTGTAATGTTATTTCAGATAGGGGAAACTGTTGTCAATGCAAAGCTGTTTCAAGGGGCGTTCAACATAATGAACAAACCAATTGAACCACGTACACTAGCATTAAGGCTTAATTCACATGAGTGTGTGTCTGGTGGCAACGGGAAATTGCTTTGGGTAAGTGTGGGGTCGAATCTACCTGTGGGTACAGTATGTGTTATTGAGCCATTGGAGGATAATGAAGTTTTGAGTCCTTTGGGTTGTTTTGTGAAAAACAGTATTTTACGTATACAGGAGGGGAATGACGAGCGAGTAGTTCCCATGAATGTGGATAATTTTAGCGCTGTAGACGTGAGTTTGAGAAAAGGAGTTTTAGTAGCAAATTTGGATGTGCCAGATGATGAAAACTGGTGTTCAAGAGGTAGGAAACGCAATCAACCACTAAATGCCAGTAGAACTGCAATGCATGACAAAATTTAGCATTTGACAGAAGGGGAAAGAGAGCATATGGAAAAATTATTGTGGGAATTTAAGGATTTGTTTTTCCACAAGACCCATTGCCAACAACTCCATTAGTTCATAATAGGATACCAACAGGGAATGAAGCACCGGTTTACCATAAACCATAAAGAATACTGAGGTATTTGCAGCTGATTGTGGAGGATTTCATTGATTAACAAGCTTGCGGACAGTATTGTAGAGCATAGTAATAGTTGCTGGGGAGCGGGCATTGTCGTTGTACCTATAAAATCTATCGGTGGAACTAAGAACTACATGTTCTGTTGTGACTACCAATACCTCAATAATAAGACAGTAACAGATGCATACCCCATTCCAAACATATCGAAGACTTTGGATCACTTAGGACAGTGCGAGTACTTTTCTACAATGGATTTCACAAGTGGTTATCATCAGTTAGAGGTGACTCCAGAGGATCATCCAAAAACTGCGTTGTCTACTCCTGGAGTACATCAGAATACCATTTGGTTTGAAAAATGCTCTGGCAATGTTTCAGAGGTTGGTAGACACTATGTTCAGGGGTTTGAAACCACAGCAGTGTCTTGTCTATTTGGATGACATTATAGTGTTTTCAGGTAGTATGGAGCAACATAGACAGCAGGTAAGGGAAATCTTTATGAGGTTAAGAGCAGCTCGTATGGCGTTGAGCCAGGAGAAGTATCATTTCACATTAGAAGAAGTAAAATATTTGGGTCATATTATCAGTAAGGACGGAGTGCGAACAGATCCAAGGTTGGTACAGGCTGTAAGGGATTTTCGGGACTGAAAACAGTTAAGGAAGTGCAGTCATTCATCAGAATTTGCAATTTCTATCGAAAGTTCATGAAGGGTTTTGCAGATTTAGCACAGCCATTGGCGTGATTGTTACGGAAGGGTATGAAATTTGAGTGGACAGAAAAGTGTCAGGAAACGTCTGACAAACTTAAAGAAGTGTTAACATCAAGTCCCGTTCTTGTGTTTCCAGATTTTCAAAAGGAGTTTATACTAGCCTGTGATGAATTGACTCAAGCATTAGGGTGTGTTCTTAGTCAGGAAATTGATGGGAAAGAACATCCTGTAGCCTATGCATCTAGGCAGTTTAATGCAGCAGAAAGGAATTACTCAACTACAGAGAGGGAGATGATTAGTGTAATCTATGGAATCACATATTTTAAATGTTATTTATATGGAAGAAGATTTCAGGTAATGACAGATCATGCTGCGTGGAAGTGGTTGTTGGGGTTGAAGGATCCGTCAACTAGACTCGGTAGATGGGCTGGGAGGCTTAGTGAATTCGACCACGAGGTGAAGAAGCACGGTAATGTGGATGCACTAAGTGGGAAGGTGGCAAAAGTAGAAGTCATAGGTTATGACCTATTGGTATGGCAAGAATTACAGGACACAGACAACAATTGCAAATTGTATTGAACACAGTCGCAATTTAATATGTACTACGGTCTTCTGTGCAGGGAAACAAAGTTAGGAGCAAGGGTAGTAGCACCAGCGAAACTGAGGGATGAGATTTTAAAGGAAGCACATGATCATGTGTTATCTGGTCATGGAAGGTGTAGAGCAATGAATAGGAGAGGTAGGAAAGTAGACGTGGATCAGTATGTTCAGAATTGTATACCATGTGCGCTGAGAGCAGATTTGAGTCGGAAACAGATACAGCTACAACGATTGCCAGAACCGACATGTCCATTCTCTATGTTGGGGATTGATGTCTTAGGACCTTTCAGGCAAACACCATCAGGGAACAGATTTGTTCTGACAATAATAGACCATTTTTCAAGGTATGTGGAGATGGTGACTATGCCAAATCAACAGGCACCAATGGTCGCGCAAGCGTTAGTAAACAACTGGATTTTGAAGTATGGTGTACTGGAGACAATAATTACTGACCAAGGAACCAACTTCATGTTGGATTTAATGAAGGAACTGTGTAAATTGCTGAACGTAAGGAAGTTGAAGATGAGTGCGTTGCATCCATAGTCCAACAGAAGTACTGAATGGGTACATAGAACAATCGGGAAGATGCTGAGTTTTTATGTGGATTCTCATCACCATCAGGTGGACGAGTATTTGAAGCATATTGTATGCGCATATAATGCAGAAATCCATACAAATACCGGTTTGTCTTCGTATAAGGTAGTGTACGGGCAAAAAATGGTGTCACCGTTTGATTTGGTTAGGCTACAGAAAGGAAGGTCCAGTGAATCTGTACATCAGTTCGTGAGAACAATGTGGGATGTTTGGAAACATGTACAAAAGGCGAATTTGAAGGCTTTGGAAAGGCAGGAAGACACAGTGAAGTGGAAAGGAAGTTTACCGGAGAATGGGTAATGCTATCCAGCTCCTATACGCCAAAAGGGAAAACAAAGAAGTTCCTTACAAGGTATCACGAGCCATACCGAATAGTTGAAACCATATCCCCCATTAATGTTAAGCTTCAGCTGCCAACTAGAACAACAATAGCACATATTGGGCAGTTGCGGCCATTTAAGGGTTACCCGGAAGTGATTCCAGATGTGTCACAGGAAGTAAAGAGGAAGAAAGTGAGACTGAAGAAAGGTGCTAAGCACAGAGAAGATAGAGTACAGCATGAAGTACCATATGCTTTGCAATCCAGAAAGAAGTAGAGTATTTGTAGATTTTTTTTTTTTCTTGTTATTTATCATTGGGTTTGTGTAGATTAATTAGGCATTGTATTTTCGTATATGTATTTTCGAGTGTGGTGAGCCTCCTAGGGACAGCAGTCTTTGTGAAGAGGGAGAAAGGGTGATAGTGATCCTGTCCTCAGGTCACTGAAAAGGGAAGCGTTGAGCAAGTTGGTAGAAGTAAAGAACTGAGGAGGTATTGCTGATCTCGGCAGTTAACAGCCAGTATGCCAAGGGAGGAATTATGGAGCTGCCATAGAGGGAAGGTAATGGCATGTCCAGCCAGGGTGATAAGCACCAATCCAGACATGTGCATGGTGAGTTACCCTTAGCCAGGTGGGAAGAAATAGACTGTCCAAGGGACATCGTGGAGCCAAAATTGAGCTTGCAATGGGTCGAGATGCACTGGATCTTCTCCACCTACAAGAATTTTTTAGTAGCAGCAAGTTGTTTTGAGCGCGTAGTATTGGCAGAAGCAAAACATATAGAGCTCGAGGGGAGCAGAATTTTAATCAATGGAACTGCGTGCAACATAACAGGACCAACCTTCCATCTGCCAGCGTCAATTTCAGGAGTCATGCAATTGAATGTGACACAGCCACAGCTGTAGTGGCCAGAAGCAACTTTTGCCAAGGCAGAATGTGACCTTGTTAAATCAAACTCTGGAATTGGGTCTGTTGAGATCCATAAACCAGTTCATTTTAGAGCAAGAGGGGCACATATCAGCTGAAGAACTTGTGCAGTATGTCGATTAGTATAAGGAAGGGCAACGGCACTCTTAACAGCCATTGTGGTAGAACAGGTGAGTGGAAACCTTGAGAATATTTCATGTAAGTTTCCTGGTCATGTTATAGTTTTAGGTGGGGATTTTAACTTAGGTGCTATAGACTGGGAGATATGAGAAACTAGGGTTGATAACAGGGAAAGAGAATCATGCAAAATTGTTCTAAGTGGTTCATCCAAAGTTACCTTGAGCAGTTAATCAGACAACTGATGCAAGAAGGTAACATCTTACACCTGATGGTGAGAAAAAGACCCAAACTTTTCAACCCAGTTAGCATAGGAAAGGGAACCAGTCATCACAAGGCCATTACAGCATCACTGAATATAGTTATAAATGAGAATACAAAGAAAGGTAGGAGATCTTTCTGCTTAGCAAGAGCGACAAGAAACAAATTTTACATTACTTGAGTGGTAAGCACGAAAATTTCATCTCCAGTACTAACAATGTTGCATATCAATGGGCAAAGTTCATGATTATTATACAATATGCTTTAGATAGATACTAGCTGAGGAAAAAAATTAAATGAACCAAAAATTAGTTTAAGTAGAGCCATGTGTGAAGCATTCAACAAATCTGAAAGTAAAATTCGGTCCACCAAATTGACAGAAAATTCTAAAAAGTTTTAGTCTGATGTTAAAACAGTAAACGGATTGAAGCCATCTGTCCAGACAGTCCTTAACCATAATGGCACTGAAATGGAGGATAACAGAGAAAAGGCAGAATTACCAAATGTCTTTTACCAAAAGTGTTTCACACAGGAAGGTCGCACTGTAATGACTACAGTGGCACACACAGCGAGAAAGGCATTCTCCAATTGCTGTGATTTACTGTTAAAGTTCTGAGAGAGTGTATTCCTAGAAGAGTCAAAAAATGTATTTCTTTCTCCTACCTATGAAGATGATCAAGATAAAATTAGGGAGAGTCAAGTGCACATGGAAGTTTATCAGCATTTTTTCTTCCTGCAAACTATTTCCAATTGGAACAGGAAAGTTGAAGTGACAATGGTGCTCAAAGTGTCCTCAAAGACACATCACAAGGCAGCTTACATAGTACACAGGGTGAAGAAAAAAATTCTGCACTTGGTGTTTGGTATGCGATTCCTTATCCCAGTTCTAGACAAAAGTGTATCTAGCAACACCTAGTCCCACCAGTTGGTTTAATAGAAATGAGAGTTTAAAAAAAAACAAGGCTATGGCAACACTGTAACTGCATACAGCATGGTCAAAAACAGATAGCACGAGCTCCATGCTGTGCTAGAGCTGTGCCATTAGCTCAGTGAGGTGAGGCAATGTCATGGGCAACAGATATGCAGACGGGCCAAAGTTTGTGTTGTGTTTGCGCCAAACTTTTTTTTTCAGTTAAAACATCAAATTGTATCTCATTTACACCTCCAAAATACAGTATCATGTATATTTCTTTCTGTTACTGCTAGATTTATTTAAGAATGAAGACATAACATGAACTTATTACAGACATAAATGACCACTTTGTTTCGTTCGTGACACGCATAATGCCAGCAGAAATAATAGTCAATATAGTAGCATCATCTATGTCCAATGATGTACAAAAAATACAATACATAGGATACACTAGACTGCATATTATGCTACATACAATAATTCCAGTCTGTACATTTGACATCTGGGTTTATCTTCACAGAGCTAGTACATAACTGTACAAGCAACATTCCAAAGTGTGGCAGTGCACCATCACGCCAAAATCATAGCTGTTGCTGAACACCAAGTGGAAGGTTTTCTAGTGCATCAGACAAAGTATTGAAAAGAAACAAATGAGCTGCTCCGGGGAACACAATGGTAAGCCCCATCATCGTGTATTTTGCGGTAGATGGCTAATGATACCACCTGTGGGATGCACAATGCAGTAAACTTACTAGTAGTTCCAAATTCACTCAACAGATGTCAGGGCAGAGCTTAATGGTAAGTGCCACTGTCCATTTGTTGCGGAAACATAATGGTAAGTGACAGAGAGAATGGTGGCAAGTAAAAACATCTCCGAGATTATGGCAACAGTGAAAATGGCAGAAGACGAGGAATATACTTCCAATGATACTAATATCTTCAAGAGGGATCCAGAATACATTCCTAATGATTCAGATGACTCAGTGGTATGTTATTTTGTAAATATACTGTCTTTAGTATGTTTCACAAACATAATGGTAAGTGCATGTACATACCATTATGTTCCTGAAGTGCATTAATTTTGAGGTTATTTTAGAATGGCTACAATTTTTTGGCTAAGTGGTGTGTGAATGCGCATTTCTCATATATATTGTTACATGTAATAATAATAATGGTAATGGTAATAGTAGTTTTTGTTGTTATACAGGTTAATAGCGAATCAGATCATATTGCCCAAAACAACGAACAGTGTATCGCTCCTGCAGAAACCATTCAGGAAGGGGCCCTCGAACAGACAATGAGGTCATCTCGGAAAAGGCTGAGAGTTGATTCTGAATGCAAAATTAAACAGAAGAGGCTTAATTTGGGCGAAGAGTGTGTTTCTTGTACAGGAGCAACTGTAAGTAAAACAACTGTGGGACCTAATTGCCAGTGCCCTCGTAAATGTTTCGAAAAAGTAGGAGATTTGAATGTGATGAAACTATTCAAAACATTTTGGGAAGTAGGTGATTTTAACATTCAAAATGCATACTTATTTGGTGCAATGAAATCTAATACTGTTGCATGTCGCCGAAAAGCAGCTGGAGAAAATTCCTGGAGAAACTGTACCATTTCCTACACTGTAAAAGTTAGTGGCAGTGATATAAAAGTATGCAAGAAAGCTTTTCTTGCCATTCATGGTCTACATAAGAATTGTGGTTGTGTCAAAAATATACAGAAGAAAATCGCATCCGGATCTACCACGCCACCCCAGGACAAATGGCGCAAGCATACCGTACGTCCGTATGCTTACTCTGAAACTAGTGTTAACCATATCAGGGAACACATCGACAAAATACCGAAATACGAGAGTCATTACAGACGCTCAAACAGTCGTGCCAGATTGTACCTGGGCACAGATGCAACAAACACCTCCTGTTATGAGCACTATAAGAATGTTTTCTGCAAGGAGATGTCCTATGAGCCTGTATCTGCAGACAAGTACAGGCGAATTTTCACTGAAGAGTGTAACATAGGAGTAAAATCACCAAAGAATGATATGTGTAAGGCTTGTGACATGCTCATAGTGCAAATTGAGAGCACTGATGCCCCCAACTGAAAGTAAGTCTGGAGCATCAGTTGGAATTACACCAATGTCGGGCAGAAGCAGGGCAAGCTAACATTTCCATCCACACAAGATGAGCAGAAGCAGACAGTAATGTACATGTTGTGACTTTTGACTTGCAGCAGACTCTCCCAGTTCCTAAGTTAAGTTGTGTTCCAGCTTTTTACAAAAGGAAGATTTGGTTGTATAATCTCAATGTTCATGATTGTGTCAAGAAGAAAGGGCGCTGCTTTTTGTGAAATGAGACTACTACTGCCCGTGGATCAGAGGAAATTTTGAGCTGCCTTTTACGTTACTTTGCAAAATCTGATAACTGCTGTGGCCAAAATAAGAACTGGAACATGGTACTGTTTTGGAAATGTCTAATTTCAACTGGTAGAGTTCATGTGATTGAACACCACTTCCCCGTGAGCGGGCACACAACGTTGCCGTCCGATAGAGATTTCGCGACAATTGAAAATTACGTTCGCCGACAAGGACAACATGTGTACAGTGCAGATCAGTGGTGCAAGATCATCAAGACATCAGCTAAGAAGAATCCATTGCTTGTATATAATATGAAAAGAGAGGATTTCTATCAAATATGACACTCTAAAGAAGCATTTGTCTTCAGAAAGAAGACAGTTGATGGTTGAGATGTCAACCTAAGGAAAGTATGTAGGTGGAAGGTGACCTCCGAATATCCATCATCTTTATTCATCAGCGAGACATTTTGTCATGACATTTGGCATGAAATAAGCTTCAGGAAACGTGGAAGGCAAGGACCAGTTCCCACGCGTCGGCTTAAATACAATGGGCCAAGGCTTATTGAAAAGAAGAAAATTGCTGACGTCCTGTCGCTCCTAAATTACATACCTCCTGTCCACCATGGATTTTTCCTGTCACTAAAGCCAACAGTTTTGGATGAAAAAGACATTAGTAATGAGAGTGAGGAATGATTTTGCAGTTTCAGTAAAGTGTTGAAGACTTACTGTAAAATTTAATATGTAATGTGCTATCACTATGTGTTGTTAATGGTGTATGGTAATGTAATAAATTTTGTATATTTCATTTGTTTTAGTCAGTTCTGAGTTTCATTTATGTCTGTATAGTAGAAGATATATGCTAGAATCACTACAGAATAAAAGGATTGTTCAAAAAAAAAAATTATTTAGATTTGCAGATCAATCGAAACTTTAGATGCGCTGTATCTCGAAACTGTGATTTTGGTGCTTACCATTTTGTTCCCCCAAGCAGCTCATATGATATTGGGGCACATTCAACTTGTCCAGCAATAGATAAGGGACCAAAAGCACCCCTCCCACGATTCCAGCCCACAGGTTTATGCCAAAGCTTGCCTGAAAGTCACATTCATGGGAGACATGTGGGTTGTGTTCTGGCCAACAATGGCTGTTGTGGAGGTTGAAAATGCCTTCACAAGTGAAGCTGGATTTATCAGTCTATATCATATTATTTATAAAATGTTCATGATCTTCCACTTGGTGCAAAACACTGTAGTCATCAAATGCAATCTTCTGGCCATTAGTATTGAGTTAACATGTAATGACACGGATGCAGTTCTTCATCGTACAACTCTTCTACAGCCAGTATTTGAGACATTTGGAACTGTCTTGCTGTATCATAGGTACTTTGCTGAGGTGATTGGTGATCAGTTCCAAAAATCACATCTTCTGTTTGTTGAGTATATATAGCCCATTGCTTGTGCATGAACATTACTAGTTTCCCAAAGGCATTGCTCCATGTGACAAAGAAGATTCTCGTTGGGATGGCACCTTTGAGGGTACCGTGCAGCATGCACATAAGCAGCAGCAATAGAATTGTTATCAGATGCACCCAGCTCCAAATGAGTATCAATGTATTCACAGTTGTGCACTCATCTGGGAAGCTGCCCCACATGAACTTAACAGGCCCACTTATAGTTGTGCACTGCACGGTTAGTTGACACACAGATGCAGTTTAATGAATCCCAATGTCGTGTTGTAGGTTTTTGTCATGTGACAAAATGACTTCCCACTTGTAGACAAAGAGAACTAGGGAAGAGACACGACAAAAGTAAAAAGGGAACCTAATGAGGATTCAAACCACAGCTCAATGGTGGATGGGGGTTGGAGCAAATCACCAAGATCATGGAATGTGTCAGCACATGAAATTACAACATAAAAAGTAATAACAGATAAAATAAAATATTTATGAACCCAAAAAAAGGCAAGCCATAAGTTTACGTAAACGCAATCAACTTAATTTTTCAAGGAACTCCTTGGCAGAATAGAAGGAATGACCCATGAGGAAGCAACCGTTGGTTGTGAAAGCTTGAATTTTGTGTGTATGTTTGTGTTTGTTTGTGTGTCTATCGACCTGCCAGCACTTTCATTTGGTAAGTCACATCATCTTTGTTTTTAGATGTATTTTTCCCACGTGGAATGTTATATATATATATATATATATATATACACACACACACACACACACACACACACACACACACACACACACACACACACACACACACACACTCCTGGAAATGGAAAAAAGAACACATTGACACCGGTGTGTCAGACCCACCATACTTGCTCCAGACACTGCGAGAGGGCTGTACAAGCAATGATCACACGCACGGCACAGCGGACACACCAGGAACCGCGGTGTTGGCCGTCGAATGGCGCTAGCTGCGCAGCATTTGTGCACTGCCGCCGTCAGTGTCAGCCAGTTTGCCGTGGCATACGGAGCTCCATCGCAGTCTTTAACACTGGTAGCATGCCGCGACAGCGTGGACGTGAACCGTATGTGCAGTTGACGGACTTTGAGCGAGGGCGTATAGTGGGCATGCGGGAGGCCGGGTGGACGTACCGCCGAATTGCTCAACAAGTGGGGTGATGTTGTCGCCAGTGGTCGGCGGAAGGTGCACGTGCCCGTCGACCAGGGACCGGACCGCAGCGACGCACGGATGCACGCCAAGACCGTAGGATCCTACGCAGTGCCGTAGGGGACCGCACCGCCACTTCCCAGCAAATTAGGGATACTGTTGCTCCTGGGGTATCGGCGAGGACCATTCGCAACCGTCTCCATGAAGCTGGGCTACGGTCCCGCACACCGTTAGGCCGTCTTCCGCTCACGCCCCAACATCGTGCAGCCCGCCTCCAGTGGTGTCGCGACAGGCGTGAATGGAGGAACGAATGGAGACGTGTCGTCTTCAGCGATGAGAGTCGCTTCTGCCTTGGTGCCAATGATGGTCGTATGCGTGTTTGGCGCCGTGCAGGTTAGCACCACAATCAGGACTGCATACGACCGAGGCACACAGGGCCAACACCCGGCATCATGGTGTGGGGAGCGATCTCCTACACTGGCCGTACACCACTGGTGATCGTCGAGGGGACACTGAATAGTGCACGGTACATCCAAACCGTCATCGAACCCATCGTTCTACCATTCCTAGACCGGCAAGGGAACTTGCTGTTCCAACAGGACAATGCACGTCCGCATGTATCCCGTGCCACCCAACGTGCTCTAGAAGGTGCAAGTCAACTACCCTGGCCAGCAAGATCTCCGGATCTGTCCCCCATTGAGCATGTTTGGGACTGGATCAAGCGTCGTCTCACGCGGTCTGCACGTCCAGCACGAACGCTGGTCCAACTGAGGCGCCAGGTGGAAATGGCATGGCAAGCCATTCCACAGGACTACATCCAGCATCTCTACGATCGTCTCCATGGGAGAATAGCAGCCTGCATTGTTGGGAAAGGTGGATATACACTGTACTAGTGCCGACATTGTGCATGCTCTGTTGCCTGTGTCTATGTGCCTGTGGTTCTGTCAGTGTGATCATGTGATGTATCTGACCCCAGGAATGTGTCAATAAAGTTTCCCCTTCCTGGGACAATGAATTCACGGTGTTCTTATTTCAATTATATATATATATATATATATATATATATATATATATATACCTTAGGGGGTAAGTCTTTCCGCTCCCGGGATTGGAATGACTCCTTACCCTCTCCCTTAAAACCCACATCCTTTCGTCTTTCCCTCTCCTTCCCTCTTTCCTGATGAGGCAACAGTTTGTTGCGAAAGCTCGAATTTTGTGTGTATGTTTGTGTTTGTTTGTGTGTCTATCGACCTGCCAGCACTTTCGTATATATATATATAGACACACACACACACACCACTTATTGCCCAAACTGCCCATTTCTGAACCAAAAATATCGTTCAAGAATGGGAAGAGCTACTCCAAAATATAATAGCATACAACATAAGCGAATGAAAATAAGCAAAGTAAACTACTTTTCATGTCAAAATATCAGTTACTTCAAATACTGTTTCAATAGTAAAAATGATGGCAGTAAGACTCTGAAGACGATCCTGAACATGGGATTTCCACGACAGTTTACTATCTGTCTGAACCACGGAAGCAGACCATAGAGGAAAACAAGTTCACACCAGCACCATAGATATATAAATCGCCCTATATTTTTTAGATCATATAAAAATGATAATTTTACTGTTTTTTAATATTGACAAGTACATATTTTAATTAAGTATTTTTGATATGAAAGAAGATCTACTGAATACAGTATGTGCAAATGAAATGTAACAAATGTACCAGATGCCACCTGTCGGTAATAGTGTTATAATTAATATAAATGATGCGCACTCTGCCAACCAATTTTATGTGACGTAGCATGTGAAAGTTGCTGGAATTGGACGGGTTACTCCTGTAACTGAAATATCAGTACGTTCTGGTACATTTGATGTTGATTAGATGGGATGAAAAAGATTTGCTTGCGTGAAATAGTAAATTAGTATCATTATTTTTACAGATCTCAAGATGGTTCTGAATGAACCGAATCCAGTCATATGAATAAAAAAATTTGCAATCAAGACGGATTTTAAGTAACATTATAAAATCACTGATAGCTGTTTTTCCATAAGACAATATGTCTGTTTTTGCAAAATCTGTCTGAACACCTAGAAATTTGAATTGTTCAGTTTCACTTATCATATGCCCATTCTGTGAAATTAAAAGATCGGGTTTTGTTGAATTGTGTGTTAGAAACTGTAAAAACTGAGTCTTATTGTGATTTAGCTTTACTTTATTTTCTACAAGCCATGAACTTATGTCATGAACTGCACTATTTGAAACAAAGCCAATGTTGCATATAACAGCCTTTACTACCAAGCTAGTTTTTATATTCATATATATAAGACAAGGGATCATCAACATCCAGAAAAAAAAGAAAAGAAAACACTGAATCGAGGCTATAGAGTGCAAACTAAATTTTGGCAACATATGGATTTTTAGAAGACATTGTATGTGAATCGAGCCATTCTGCTCCAGGATGACTTAACTGTTGCCCACAGCTATGGAAATAGGAATTGGGTCCAAGGCACATGTACAGGGCATTACAGATGCCCTGATATGACTGAGGTCAAGTGGGCTGGGCATCACAACAGTATCTTCATGTATACGAATTTTTCTTCAAATAACTCTACAATAACTTGCAAGAAATGGAGTGGTGCATAGCCTTGCTGAATGCACAAGTTAGCTGTAGAATACTGAAGTACAGATTAGTACAAATGGAAGTACATAACTATGCAGTAGGTTTCCCTATCACTGACTGGTGAGACACAATGGCAGACTTATGAGGGCTCATGTAAATGTATGTGCTTTTCAATATAAACCTACCCTGCAGCCAGCATTTATTACAACTCATTTGCCCTGGTAACCTCTTTCCATGTTTTGAGCAACCTATGGGTACTCCATAGAGAGGAGATATTTCTGGATGTTTTGGCTGGCCAATCAATCTACAACACTGGTCAAACACACCAATTGAGCTCTTCAGTGGTTGTGGCACCAAAACAGAGAATAATACAGAGAAGGTAACGTTAGTGAATTCTGTTACCTTCCATTATTTCAATCATTGTACAAACACCAAACTGACAGATAAATAAAGGGATACACTATCAAAAGTCATCTAAAATCATTCAACAGAAAAAAGGCATGTGGACTTAATGGGACACCTGTACAATTCTATGTCAGATATGCACAAGAAATTATTTCACTTTCAGCAGCTGTTTATCATAGGCCATTGGAGTAATGAACTGTTCCAAATTATTACGAAAATGTGCAGATCATTCATATAATACAGCAGGGTCATCAGACATATGTACATGACTATAGGCCTGTATCACTGACCTCAGTCTGTTGTAAAAATATGGAGCAAGTTCCGGCATGATGTGAAATTTTAAATATTAAAATGCATTACATGACCGATCAGGGAAAACAACTTGCTTGTAAATGCCAATAAGACAATGTACATACAGTTACAAACAACTAAAACTACCAAGACTGACAATGTCTCCCTTGAGCTAGTTAATTCAGTTCTCGGCAAAGTAGGGAATCACAAATTCTTTCATATCATTGTTAATAAACTAGTCATACACATATTTATAATTACATAATATTTTGGTGATAATGTCATATGTTGCTAATAATCTACATCTATGTTAAATATTCTTTTACAGTATAACAACTTTTACTTACTAAAAAGGTTTTAAGCTTTTGCCTGAAAGTGAGGGGCTCATTTATTTCTTTAATTTCTTGTGGTAATTGTTGTACAGTTTTATCCCATTGTAAAATACACTTTTTTGCGTCTTTGCCTTGTTCTATCTAGATGGAGGTGGTGACAAGCTCTTGTTTCGTGGTCATGTATTAGGCTGTTTGTGTTGTACATGTTGAGAGTTTTCTTAATGAACAATATGTTCTGAAAGATATACTCACAAGAAACAGTTAGAATTCCTAGCTTTCTAAATAATTCTAGACAGTGGGCCCTGTTGTTGCTATTTGTTATTATCCTTATGGCTCTTTTTTGTACTTTGAACACAGTTTGTATGTTACTGCCACTTGTTCCCCAAAACATGATCCCATAGCTGAGGACTGAGTGTAGATATCTGTAATATGTTATTTTAAGACAGGTATTATTGCATACCGGTGCAAGGATTCTAAGAGCATAGCATGCTGTGGATAATTTCTTTCCCAAAATGTTGACATGGTTTGTCCATTTCAGTTGGCTGTCTACATTCATCCCTAAGAATTTGGTACTTGTTACACATTCTAATTCATTAGTGTTAACTTTTATGCTAGTGGCATTGTGTTTTTTGTTCAATTGGAAGTTAATATAGTTAGTTTTCTTTACATTTAGGGTTACTTTATTTTTGAATGACCAGTTATGGACATCATTGAGAGCCTCGTTTGCTCTTTCTGACAGTTGTGTTGGATTTTCACCTGTTATTACTATGTTGCTGTCATCAGCAAAAAGTATTTTTTCGCCATGTCTGATACTTTGTGGGAAGTCGTTAATGTATATAAGAAACAATATTGGGCCTAATACACTTCCCTGTGGGACGCCTATATTCACATTTTCTGGGTCAGACAGGTGTTTTATAAGGGAATTGTTTGAAACTTGTGATATCTCAACTCGTTGAACTCTGTTTTCCAAGTATGATTTGAACCACTTCTTTGTCACACCTCTCATTCCTATTTGCCCTAATTTATGAAGTAAGATTTTGTGGTCAACTGTATCAAAGGCCTTGGACAAGTCTAAAAAGATACCACTTACATTTTCACCTTTGTCCAGTGCTTCTAAAATTACTTTAGTGAACTGTGCTATAGCATATTGTGTGCCTTTTCCGGGCCTAAAACCAAATTGGTCATTGGAAAGAAGATTATATTTACTCAGGTAATTTAGCAGTCTCTTTTTGACTAGTATTTCTATTATTTTAGAAATGATAGACAGTATAGAGGTCGGCCTGTAGTTCTCTACATTTTCCACATCTCCGTTTTTAAGGATAGGTATAACTTTTGCTTGTTTTAGGTACTCCGGAAAGTATCCAGATTCGAAAGATTCATTAATTATGTCTGTTAATGGTCCCTTTATGGAGTCTATACAATCTTTAATTACGCAGACTTGGATTTCATCAAGTCCTACTGAAGTTTTATTTTTTAGTTGGTGTACTACTAGTGCCACTTCCCTTTCTGTAGTTGGCAAGAGCACCATTGAGTCTGTTGGCTGGTTCTGAGTAGGTAAATCATACGTATCTGGAAATTTCTGCTGCAATTTTTTTGCAATACTACTGAAATATGAGTTTACAAAATCAGCTAATTTTTTAGGGTTACCTACAGGTACATCTTTTTTTTAATATGTGAATTGAGGTCCTTATAGCAGAGTTAGATGTTTCCTGTTTGACGATGTTCCAGGCTGCTTTGCTCTTGTTTTCAGCTGCAAGTAATATTTTGTTGTTTGAAAGTTTTTTTGCAGCTAGCAACACCTTTCTGTAAATTTTCCTGTACTTTTTGTAGGATTGCAGAACTTCTGGGTTAGATTGATTATTTTTTATGGAGTTGAGATATCTAAAAGTTTCTGAGGATTTTTTGATACCTGTAGTCACCCACTGATTTCTCTTTGTAGTTTTAATTTGATAACGAGTTTTGGGAAACATCTCTTCAAATCTGAGTTTAAAAATTGACATGAACTTGATAAATTTCTGATTTGCGTTGGTTTCTGCATAGACTTCCCTCCAATCTTCATATTCTAGCTGGGATTTAAACTGATGCAGGGCTGATTTGGAAAACATTCTTCTGTATGTACAAAGTTTAGGAGGAGTTTCTACATGAATGTTAGTTTTTAAGATCTGGCAGAGGTGGTCTGCTAGGCCCAGGTTTTGGACAACAATATGACATTTTTTACTATCAATATCTGTAGCTACATGATCTATAGATGAGGAGGATTCTTTCATTATTCTAGTTGGACAATTAACAAGGGAGGATATTCCATAACAGCTTAGAATATTCACATATATGTTGCTAGCCTTATCAGGCTTCATCATATTAATGTTTAAGTCACCACAGATAATTACATTTGCTTTTGGTCCAGAAACCTTGTCTAAGCTATGATTCAGTTTTGAGAAGAATACATCAATGTCTCCACTGGGAGAGCGGTACACACAAAATATGACTAATTTTTTTGCTATGCCAGGTCCTATTATTTCAGAACTGTTTCCCCAAGAAAGTAGTTAAATCTAATTATAAGAAACCATGAAAAAAACCTTGGCTTACTGAAGGAGTCAAAATATCTTGTAACCACAAAAGGGAACTGTATCTAACAACAAGAAAGGGTAATGACCCAGAAACAGCCAAATATTATAAAAACTACTGTGTTACATTAAGAAAGGTTATTAAAAAGTCTAGAAGCATGTGAATCATGTCTGAGATTAATACCTCTGATAACAAAATCAAAACAATTTGGCATATTATTACAAGGGAGACATGGCAACCGAGAGTACAGGATGACAGCATTACTATCAAAGAGAATGGATACTTGACAAACAACAAGCTGTAAGTCGAAAACATTTTGAATAATCATTTTTTAAATGTTGTAGAGAAAATAGGATCTAAATGTTCATAAGAAGAAGCAACACAGTTAATGGAAGAGGCCTTACCCACACAATTTGATACAATTGAAATTCCCACCCCTGCTTCTAAAATTAGGAAGATAATAAACTCTCTCAAGAATAAAAGCTCACATGGAATTGATGGCACTTCCAGCAGAATAATAAAAGCTTGTTCCCAAGAAAGAAGTGGGACTCTTAGCCACAGATGTAATAGCTCTCTGAAGCAGGTTTTTTTTATTGCAGATAAACTGAAGTTGCCACTGTTAAACCATTGTATAAAAAAGAGGATATGTCTGATGTTAACAACTAAAGCCCAATCTCTCTTCTGACTGCCTTATCCAAAATTCTTGAAAAAGTAATGTATTGTAGAGTAGCTTCACACCTTTGTAAAAATAAAGTTTTAACAAAATGTCAGTTTGGTTTCCAGAAGGGTTTTTCAATGGAAAATGCTATATATACTTTCAATAATGAAATATTAAATGCTCTGAGGCAAGAAATAATGAACATTTTGTTGGAATCCCGATCAATCCACAGAGCTATGAAAAATAGAAATGTCAACACACAGTGTGTCAATTATAATCTGAGGTGAGCTGAAGAGTCCTAGATCCACTTGGGAGAAACTGCTGTAGTTGATGCCTTATTTAACTGGTGCCAATCCTAGTGATCTATTGTTTGATTCAAACCACGGTTACTGAAATTCATTCAAGTAACTGCGGAGCAAAGTCCTGCAGATGAACTGTGTGTGTGTTGTTGCAGCCATTTTGTATCACATTTCGATATGAGCATCTTTTAAATGCACTTTCATGAGCTGTTGTAGTTCTGAGTGATATTTTTACCAGCGCACATGATCAGCATGGAAACTAAATTGTCAGTGCAGCACAAGATGCTGCCCTGAGAAAGCCATTTCCACCCAGAAATTAATGTGGTCTTTCTCCTCTCCCCACAAACCTCTCAAAGGTGAACTCTTGGATATGGTCTGAACAGGGCTTATTGACACTTGCCACTCTAGTCAGGTATTTTAGGTGTTAGATAAGTTTGATGGACATTGTCACATCTTACCACTGCAAGTGTTTGTCAATTTGAACTGTTCAACAGGTTTAAATTAATTTCATAGTCATTACTACAAATAAGTACCAAATCTGAATGTGAGAGTCTTTACAATGTTCTTCCACAAAACCTTGTCACTCCTGTGTGACATTTGTACCATAGCAGATGATTATCATGAAGCGTATGTTATCGGCTATGCTGCTACTGCTTCCTCCCGCAACTGTGGCCACCGAGCAAGACTTTGCAAAGTCCTGGGCTCGCGACCCACAGATTGAAAAGCACTGAGCTTGAGTACAAACAAACATACACGCGTGCGTGTGCACACATGTGCACGCGCGCGCCCACACACACACACACACACACACACACACACACACACACACACACACACACACACACACAGGCTTGCAGGCACAGCCACACATACCTATGCACTTACATTGTGCCAACTGGACACACAACCACAGTAACTGCTATCTTTGAATGCTTGCTGCTGACTGATTGCCACTTTGTGTGATGTCTCTTTAAAAATATGTGTAGGACAGATATTACAAAATGTTAAAATATAAAGCTATTACCTTTTAGATATTTATATGAAAGACAAAAAAAGTATACAATATATATTCACTTTAGGTAAAGACATTATTTTGGTTAACAATTACCGTATTTCCTCGAATCTAAGGCACACTTTTTTCCTGGTTTTTGTGAGTGAGTGCAACGTAAGCAGAAGTTCTGAAAAATGTTGGTAGGTGCCGCCACAACTAACTTCTGCCGTCGAATATGTGTAGCGCTACACAGGCATGCTGTGCAGGCATAAAGATAAATACTGGCGCCAAAACCTCTGCGTCAGTAAATAAATAAAAAACGAAAAAGGTAGAATAATCTAAACATTATGGTATATATTCTTTTGTGTTTGCTGCTATCTCATTTAAATGCTGTCTGCCTAATAAACTACAAAACTAGTGTGAGAGAGCAGCAAACGTGGAAGAACATACATACCATGTCATGTTTATATTAGTTTTACTCTTATGCTGAATAGTGACAGTCAGAAATTAAGAATGACAACTGACTAGATTTTTAAATCTAAGATGACTCTAATTTCTGTGCAGAATACAATGTACTAAAGAGGCATCTGCAAAGATTTTCAAACGGAGAAAAATTTTTGCTTAACTCTCATTCAGAACATCTTCTTTCATACGCAGTCAATTATTTGGTTCCTATTGATCATTGTCAAAGAAAGCAGCAGTGTAAGTAACAGCCAATAGCAGTCCCTTGCCATTGATTCGCTAATGAGACAATTCCTCTCTTCTTTTTATTGTAAGCAGCAGTAGAGTGCACAAAAGCAAGCCATGCCGCGAGCGGCAACAGATCGTATACACTCATTATCTGAATGCAACAAACAGTGCATGACAAGGTATGACCATGCATTTTCAGCTTAGAGTGACATAAACACCTATAACAAAGAGAACGGCACTTATCAGATCAAAGCAAAATAAGCAATCAATTTAAACCAGACAAAGCACGTGAAAAAGAAAGGGAACCCATATAAATACAGACAGAGCTCCTGACGCATAGCGATGGCTACCTGGTAAAGTTTAACTGCTAAGCTTGCGACTTGAACCAAACTACTGTAGCTGTATCTTCATCCATTCAACCTAAACTGTGTCTCATGTTACAATGGACGAACTTTGTTTTGATTTGGAGGTGCAGTCTAAAACTTTCCTCTCCCCTTGAAATTCGAGTCTCAAATTTCAGGTGCAGCTTAGATTTGGGAAAATTTTTTTTCCTTGATTTTGAGTCTCGTTTTTCAGGTGCGGCTTAGATTCGAGTGCGGCTTAGATTCGAGTAAATATGGTAGCTCAATGTCTTTAAACTAGTACCAGCAATTACATGTTGTCAGAAAAGATAACATGTTCTTTAGAAATATAGAAATATGAGCTCTCAGATGAGGTATGTCAGGCTATCTCAATTCTACGTTCCTACTTGATGTCTCACTAGAAATATAGAAATATGAGCTCTCAGATGAGGTATGTCAGGCTATCTCAATTCTACGTTCCTACTTGATGTCTCACTTGAATTCATCCCATTTTTTCCCTACTGACATTCCTAGTGGCACATAAGACAGACAGTTTGCACTGTGGGTGGTGGCACAGTTAACACAATATTTTAGGCCATTGCAAAGAGGGGAGACATGAAGAGGAAATACACTACCAGCACCAAAATGCACCAGAGAAATCTACTACCAGCATTGGCAGCACAACCTACAATGTTTAGCTTCACCATGCAGTTATAATACAACTACTGCTAGGTTGTGGCAGGAATGGAAAAAAATGCAAGTTAATGTGACGTGTTCTGGACTGAGCCAATACGTGACAAATAAGCCCAGCTGCCACCTTTTCTTGTGTCATTTACAACTTAGTTTCATCTTTTTGCATGTATTGCTGATGCACTGTATTCAACAACAATACTGATTGCCAATCTTTTAAATGGAAACACCGAGTCTCAAAGAATATGCTTGATCAGAATCAAGGAAACATTGCTTATTTCCAGCTAGTGAGATGTTATTGGTTGGTAACTTGTTACACCACACAACAGCCAGTGCAGCTACCACACCACACTGATACACATAAAATGAGCTTACTCGCTTGATGTGGAAGAGGGAGAGTGGCCCTTCAACAACGGGAGTGCAGGTAGGGGTGAAAGCATTCTGCGAAGTGCTGAAAATATACTTTTTGTGCAGATCATTTGCTATGGCAGGGATGTCACACAGAAATATAACAAGGTTTCCATGATAGCACATTTGAAAGACTTTCATGTTCAAATCTGGCATGATATAGTTGCAAAAACTACATACACTGTTGATCGTAAAAAATAGCATCAGTGATAGAAGGCATGAAGCAAAACCATAGAGCCTGAGCTTTCTTTTAAATTTATATTTTACACATTGTACAGAAATTCACTGAGCCAACTTCTAATAAGCTTCGCAATGATGTGGAATGTGTCAGGTTAATAAAAGGTGTATATACAAAATATTACATTACACGAAATATTACATGACTTTTTTTTGGGTTGGGGGTGGGAAATTACCCACTTCCTACATCCAAAAATTAATCTAATTGGTAGGAGGAGTTGTCATTCAGAAATTCTTTTAATTTCCTTTTAAATGCCATATGGCTATCTGTCAGACTTTTGATGCTATTAGCCAAGTGACCAATTTTGCGGCAGCATAATTTACCGCCTTCTCAGCCTTACTTAGATTTAACCTTGAGTGGTGAAGATCATCCTTTCTCCTAGTGTTGTAGCCATGTACACTGATATTACTTTTGAACTGGGGAGCGACGTGTAGACAACCTCCAAGATGGTGCTCCCTGGGCAACACTGCAGTAAAATGCAACGGCAAAAAGTCTACACAATTCCGGCGACCGGACGCTCAAATGCCTCCCGGCCCACAAGAAGGCAAACGATTCAGAAGCGGAATGACTTCACGAAGATGGTGAGAGTGCGCCACTTCAATATAGAAGGCTACACAAGGACAAAAGGAGAAATCCTTGAAAAAATTGTAACAAGAGAAAGAGTAAGTGTTGTACTCTTGCAGGAGACACACCTGATGGATGAAAACATCGAACGATTATGCATACCAGGATTCACCAATGTGGGATACTCAGGACACGACAAACATGGTATGGCAACCCTGGTGAAAAATGAGTTTCTAGGAAACCTTGAGAACAATGTGGAATCGGTTCCACATGCAATGGGCATTAAACTGGGAGAGATGACAATCTACAATGTCTACAAACCACCTTCACCACCTTCGCAGCAATGGCCTATGGGAATCTTACCACAGGCTAATCATCCAGCAATCTATGCCGGCGACTTTAATTCCCAGCACACCAGATGGGGATATCAGAGAACCACTCCGGAAGGCGTTGGACTAAGTGACTGGGCTGACAACCGGGACCTACACCTCCTGTTTGATCCCAAGGACAGAGCGTCCTTTAATTCAAAAGTATGGGGCACAAAGACGACACCTGACCTGACCTTTGTCACACGCGGCGCAACAGGCGTACCAATGCAAGTTACAAGAAGAGTCCTCGAAGCTTTCCCACTGAGCCAACACCTCCCGATTATGTGGAGATCGGCCTTTCCATCCCAATCATATAGAGCCCCCCGATTCCACGGTGGAATCTGAGAAAAGCAGACTGGGGGAAATATAAATCTTTGATTGACAAGACAATAAATCGAATACCACCAAGTCCAGAGAACTACCAAAGGTTTGTAAACCTGATATATAAAGGGGCCCTAAAGGCTATCCCCTGAGGGGCCCGGAGGGAATACATTCCTTGCTGGTCAGAGGAGTGTGAGTCATTGTTAGAGCAGTATGAGAGGAGTGGGGAGGACTAGACTGCAGAACGACTGATCAACACTATGAATGAGGAACGTAGGAACAGGTGGAAGATGGCAATGGAGAATCTGGACTTTACCCATTCTAGCAGGAAGAGCTGGGGTCTGCTACGGAAACTGGGTGGTGCCACAACACCACGAAGATCGGCTGCGGGTGTGGGCCCATCCGAAATAGCGACTGCCATGAAACAGACCTCCAAAATACGCCTGAAGACTGAGGAGAAGGAAAGGATCTCCAGGAACCTAACCAAGGAATTAGCCAATAATCCAACTAATCTAGATATTGTCAAAGCAGTAGACGTCGAAGAGATTACCCAGGCCCTAACACTAATGAAAACAGGGAAAGCAGCCGGACCTGACGAAATCCTCCCAGAATTTCTGAGGGAACTGGGACCCATTGGGAGGAAATGGATGGCCAAGCTCTTCACGGAATGCATTAAATCAGGTGCACTCCCAAAGTTATGGAAAGAAGCTAAGGTAATAGCGGTACTGAAACCAGGTTAAGGATGGAGATAATCCAAAGAACTATAGACTGATCTCACTGCTTTGTACCTCTTACAAACTATTTGAGAGAATATTACTGGCCAGACTAGCACCATACATTGGGGCAAACCTCCCGGACTATCAAGCAGGGTTCCGTGTGGGAAGGAACTGCTGTGAACAAGTTTTGTCCCTTACAACATATATAGAGAAATATCTGATATGCCAAGCACCAGGTCACGTAAATTTGCGTATGTGGATAATCTGGCCATTGCATACCAAAGCAAAAATTTCGAAGATCTTGAAAAAACATTGAATGCGGACCTTGAAGCACTGAACACCTACTACCTTAAGTGGCATTTGCATCCCAACCCCAATAAAACGACCAGTACCATAATGCACCTTAATAACAGAGCTTCAAGCAGGAAACTACAGCTTTCCCTGAATGACTGGCATATCAGACATGAAGATAAGCCCAAATATCTGGGAGTAAAATTAGACCATACACTAACGTTTAGCTCCCATCTGGAAGACACCAAACAGAAATTAAAATCTCGAAATGCCATTATGTCTTAACTGGCTGGAACATCATGGGGGTGCGGAGCTAATACACTAAGGACATCAGCATTAGCCCTCGTGTACAGCGTGGCTGAATATTGTTCGTCAGTCTGGGCGAAAAGTGTGCATGTAAATTCAGACACCTAATTGAAAGAGACGATGAGAATTATCTCAGGCACACTTAGGGCTACCCCATGTGACTGGCTCCCAGTCCTTGCCAACATAGAACCCCCTGATATAAGGCGCTCCATGGCGACCTCAAGAATATATAGGAAGATCGTACACAATCCAGAACTCCCTATACACCAAGACTTATCACCCATCAACAGGCTAAAATCTAGGTCCCCCTTTTGGAAGATTGGCAGGGAATTACAGGACTTCGACCCAAAGCTAGCCTGGGGGGAATCATGGCGCAAAGGGACACACAAGAACCAAAAGCTTATTGATGACCCCAGCAAGAAGATAAATGGTTTTGATCTCCCTCGGAAGCTCTGGGTTGCCTTAAATCGCCTTAGAACAAGCGTGGGAAGATGCAAACATCTAATGAATAAGTGGGGACTTGCGGAGAGTCCCGTGTGTGAATGTGGTGAAATCCAGACAATGGATCACCTACTGGTGTGTGAAGTGGTAGGATATAGTGGTGAACTGAAGGACATACATTACTTGCCTGACCTAGCCATAGATTGGCTCAAAACTGTAAGTAGCATTGTGTAGTGTTGTAATTTCCTGGTGGATTGTAATGACACTGTAATATTTGCCTTGTATATGCCGAACGAATAAATAAACTTTTGAATTTGTTCGGATTGTTAATAACAAATTTCATAAGTAAATATATATATTGTTAGGCTACAATGAAGATCCCTAGCTCTTTAAATAAGTGTCTGCAGGATGATCTTGCATGAACTCCTGCAATTATTCTGATTACACATTTTTGTGCGATAAACACTCTTTTACTCAATGACGAGTTACTCCAGAATATGATGATATACGAAAGCAGGGAATGAAAACAGGCATGGTAGGCTAATTTACTGAGATGTATATCACCAAAATTAGAAATGACCCTAATAGCATAAGTAGCTGAACTCAAACATTTCAGCAGATCCTCAGTGTGATTTTTCCAGTTCAACCCCTCATCAATGAATACACCTAGAAATTTTGAATATTCCACCTTAGCTACTGATTTCTGATCAAAGTCTATGTTTATTAATGGTGTCATTCCATTTACTGTGTGGAACTATATATACTGTGTTTTGTCAAAGTTTAATGAGAGCACATTTGCAGAGATCCACTTAATGATTTTCTGAAAAACATCCTTTTACAATTTCATCAGTTAATTCTTGTCTTTTGGATGTGATAGCTATACTTGTATCATCAGCAAAAAGTACCAGCTTTGCATCTTTGTGAATATAGAATGACAAGTCATTAATATATATTGAGAACAGCAGAGGACCCAAGACAGAACCTTGCGGCACCCCATTCTTGATTGTTTTCCAGTTTGAGAAATCACCAATTTTTTTTCATATTATGTGAACTGCTTATTTCAACTTTCTGTGCTCTTCCAGTTAGGTATGATTTAAACCATTTGAGCGCTGTCCCATTCATACCACAGTGCTTGAACTTATCTAGAAGTATTCAATGACTAACACAATCAAAAGACTTAGAGAGATCACAAAATATCCCAATGGGTGACTTCCGGTTACTCAGAGCATTTAATATTTCATTAATGAAAGTATATACGGCAGTTTCCGTTGAAAAACTCCTTCTGGAAACCAAACTGACATTTTGTTAAAACTTTATTTTTAGCTACTCTACAATACATTACTTTCTTCAAGAATTTTGGATAAGGCAGTCAGAAGAGAGATTGGGCAGTAGTTGTTGACATCAGATGTATCCCCTTTTTTATGCAGTGGTTTAACAATGGGATACTACATTCTATCTGGGAAAATACCCTGCTCAGAGAGCTATTACATAAATGACTAAGAATCCCACTTATCTCTTGGGAACAAGCTTTTATTATCCTGCTGGAAATGCCATCAATTCCATGTGAGCTTTTATTCTTGAGAGAGTTTATTATCTTCCTAATTTCTAAAGCAGAGGTGAAAATTTCAATTGTATCAAATTGTGTGGGTAAGGCCTCTTCCATTAACTGCGTTGCTTCTTCTAATGAACATTTAGATCCTATTTTCTCTACAACGTTTAAAAAATAACCATTCAAAACGTTTTTGACTTCCGGCTTGTTGTTTGTCAAGTTTCCATTCGCTTTGATGGTAATGCTGTCATCCTGTACTCTCGGTTGCCCTGTCTCCCTTGTAATAATATGCCAAATTGTTTTGATTTTGTTATCAGAGGTATTAATCTCAGACATGATTCACATGCTTCTAGACTTTTTAATAACCTTTCTTAATGTAGCACAGTAGTTTTTATAATATTTGGCTGTTTCTGGGTTGTTACCCTTTCTTGTTGTTAGATACAGTTCCCTTCTGTGGTTACAAGTTATTTTTACTATTTTAGTAAGCCAAGGTTTTTCGCATGGTTTCTTATAATTAGATTTAACTACTTTCTTGGGGAAACAGTTTTCAAATTATCTTACAAGTGTATCATGAAATAAGTTATATTTTAAATTAGCATTCGGTTCCTTGTACACCTCATCGCAGACTAGCTGCTGAAGATTTTCCCTGAAATTTCTAATTGTTGAGTCTTTAATTGAACGCACAACTTTGCAGGGTAGTTTTGAATTACTGAATGGAGCTATGTCATATACTGTAACTAGCTGAACACCATAATCAGAAGGGCCATTCTCAACACGACATGAATTTATGTTTTTAAACTTATCTCGGTCTACAAAAGTGTTATCTATCAATGTGCTGCTGTCTTTTACTACCCCATTAGGAAAATTAATGACAGATGTCAAATTGAAAGAACCGAGCAAGTCTTCCAGGTCATTCTTCCTATTACACTCTTTCAGTGAATCAACATTGAAGTCCCCACAAATAATAATTTGCTTACCACTATCTGACAGATAGCACAACAAGGCATCCAAGTTTTCCAGGAATAAATGAAAGTTTCCTGAAGAGGACCTATACACTGTTACCATTATAAAAGAGCCCTCCTTCAGTTTAAGTTGACAGGCAGGTGCTTCTATATGTTGCTCTAGACAACACTTTTTTGTATCCAAGCTTTTTACACAGTGATAACTTTTGACATATATGACAACTCCTCCTCTCTCTTTATTCTCTCTACTCATATGTGCAGCTAGTTTATAACCACTGATATTTACCTTTTCCATATCAGACACAATGTGATGCTCAGACAGGCATAGCATATCTATTACATTATCAGATTCAATGTCATCTCAACAAACCAGGAGCTCATCTACTTTATTCTTCAAACCCGGAATATTTTGGTGAAAAATGATAACATCATTTTTTACTTTACGTTTGTGAGAATCTACTTTTTTCTTTAATCGATCAATATTTTGGTTAAATATGGTAACATTATTATTTACTTTCCTGTTGTGAGAATCTTGTTGGTTTGAACCTCTTTAGCACCTGCCTGCCTGAACTTCTCATTGGACACTGATGTTAGTCTAAAACAGAGGTACGTCCATGAGTACTAGTGTCCCCCCTTATGGATTTTGCTAACAACCCTGCCAGTTTACCCTTCCCTTTCCTATTGAGTTGTAGGCCATTCCTTGTGAAATCCCCCATATCAATAGCCTCGACAGGAACCAATCCAATGTCTGACAGAGTGGCCACCGCACGCAACTGATCCGACTCCATATTTACCCTCCTGACAGAGTGGTGCAACGGGGGCTGATCATGCCACATTAAAGCAGGCACCAGCCCAATGGTGGTATGGGTTGTTGCAAAGGCTATTTTCACCAGGTCACACTCAATACTGTAGCCCTGATCCCTATCAGTACTGTTTCCCACTCCTCTCACTATCTTCACATGTTCCTGCTTTGAGAAACCCTTGCACAAGGAACCTGTATCCTCTAACATGCACTTGGCTTGAAAAAGTTTGTGACCTGGTACCTGTCACCTAATGCTCCATGCAAAATCTGGCCCACACCTCTTCCATGGCTGCTACCTAGCAACAGAACTGTCCTCTTACTTTCTACTTTTTTGAAAGAGTTGGTTTCGTAGTGAGATTCTACTGCATCTTAACTACATCTATTTTATTGGCGCCTCTTGCTTACTTACTGTGGTAGCAAGACAAATCTATTGATTGTGACAACTGGGAAGCTGTCAGACACTGTTTCTGAAAGCTGTTGGGCACCAGAATTTCAAGATTTAAAACTGATACGTGGTTAATGTTTAGTAATTGTACCAGTTAACATTCCACATGAAATATGAATATTCTGTAGTATTATTTATTTTTATTCTGTGCATTGCATAAATTTTTAAATACTATGTCTGCATGCTTCCTTCATGGTTTTCAAATTATATAGTACACAATCAATGTTCATTGTGTGACCTCCTGTTGGTTACATTTTTTGATACTTATTTATGCACGGTATTAGTTGCCAATGTTGTTTTTCTCACACCTACTGGTCCCCATGTGCATTCAGATTGGCATTAAGTTTCATATATGTATGACTTGTTTTTGATACCTTATTTCCCCACTGCTGTGTGGTTAGTTCTTGTATTTATTTCTAAGTATTGATGTAACAGCTGACTATTTTTTGTACATAGTGGTGACAAAAGTTATGGGATACAGATATGCACATACACAGATGGCATTAGTAACACATACACAAGGTATAAAATGACTGTGAATTGGCAGAGCTGTCATTTATAGTCAGATGATGCACTTGAAAAGGGTTCTGAAATGATTATGGCCACACGACAAGAATTAATGGACTTTCATCTACATCTACATCTACATGATTACTCTGCAATTCACATTTAAGTGCTTGGCAGAGGGTTCATCGAACCACAATCTTACTGTCTCTCTACCATTCCACTCCCGAACAGCGTGCGGGAAAAACGAACACCTAAACCTTTCTGTTCGAGCTCTCGTTCCTCTTATTTTATTCCTACCTATGTAGGTTGGGCTCAACAAAATATTTTCACATTAGGAAGAGAAAGTTGGTGACTGAAATTTCGTAAATAGATCTCGGCGCGATGAAAAATGTCTTTGCTTTAATCACTTCCGTCCCAACTCGCGTATCATATCTGCCACATATCTGAACATGGAATGGTAGCTGGGGTAGATGCACTGGACATCCCATTTTGGGAATCATTAGAATACCAAATTTTGGGCATTATTTCTCACCACAGCCTTCACTTAATGAAGGAGAGCAGTGCTGTTTGTGTAGAGTTGTCAGTGCTACCAGACAAGCAATACTATGTGAGATAACCACAGAAATCGTTGTGGGACATATGATGAAGGTATCCACTAGTACAGTGTGGCAAAATCTGGCATTAATGGGCTATGGTAGCAGACAACTGACACAAGTGCCTTTGCTAACAGTATGACACCACCTGAAACTTCTCTCCTCGTCCATATTGCTTGGACCGTAGATGACTGGAAAACTGTGGCCTGGTCAGATGAGTCCTGCTTTCAGTTGGCAAGAGATGGTAGTAGGGTTCAAGTGTAGCACAGAGCCAAAGAAGCCACATACCAAAGTTGTTGATAGAGCACTGTGCAAGCTGGTGGTGCCTCCATAATAATGTGGGCTGTGTTCAATGGAATGGACTGAGACCTCTGGTCCAAGTGAACCAATCATTGACTGGAAATGGTTCTGTTTGGCTACTTGGAGACCATTTTCAGCCATTCATGGACTTCATGTTCCCAAACAATGATAGAATTTTTATGGATAATCAAGAGGTCAGTTTGTGCACAAAATCCTGCACCAGCAACACTTTCACAGTTATGGACAGCTAAAGAGGCAGCATGTTTCAATATTTCTGCAAGAAACTTCCAACGACTTGTTGGGTCCACGCCACATGGAGCTGCTGCACTAAGCTGGGCAAACGGAGGTGCAACACAGTAATAGGAGGTATTCTATGAATTTTTCACCTCAGAGTATAACTGTTCTGTGGTATTTCATGCCATAATTCCTTCTAACATGGCTATGACTTGATGATGTTGCACGGAATTGTGTCAACAAATTAAATTGTAACCAAGACTTTCCACAGACAATTAAGTGTCAATTCTGAATGATTGCCTACCTCATAGATGGAAGCATATATGTACCAAGTACCAAGTGAAGTACAAATTTTTTCATAGGAACACAGTTTTCTGTTCAGTCAATCTACAAAGATGATACTGCAAGAAACAGTGCAAGCAAGTAAGCAAGCAAATGTATAAAGGGCTATACTTCAGAGGAAAAATAAGTGATCATCGAAGAAAGTTTGATAGAATTGTGCACCAGTATATTGTAGCTCTAGAAAAAATATGCAAGAAATTACCTGTAGTCAACCACAGTTCGGGCAGCAAGTTCTTTGAGAGATGGTGGTTCGTACTTCTGAGGTCTATCTGGTATCACAAAATAGCGTGAAGTGAATGGATTATTTGACAAATCCAAAGCAAATTCATGTAATGGAAACAAATTGTATGGAAAAATTCGCATCATATTGTTGGAGGCCGTTAGAACACTGAAAAATAAGAACAAGAAGATATTATCAGTTAACAAAGTGACTAATTTTATATCATCAACAACAGTTTCTCTCCTGTTCTTATCTAATTAGGTATGATAAGAAATACATATAACAGTAACTTGGTGCCATATTTATGTCACCATCTCATCTGGTGCAACAGACTATGACAGTGAAATTGTAGACTGAAGAAAGGTCTAGTGATGTGGTAAGTACTAGGTTTTATTCTGCTCTGTGGGTAGAGAGTACATTTGCACATATGGTATCACCTCCTAAGTCTGCAAGAAGAGCTATGATCAATCAATCAATCAATCAATCAAATTTTATTGTCGTTCAGCTCATAAAGCAATAGACAACGTCAAGATAACTTACATTTTTAACATTAATTACTAAATACAATTTAGTTTGGATTACATAAGGCCATCCACTAGATACAGTGTTGAAAGACAGTATTTTCAGTTTCAAAAAATTCGTCTACTGTGTAGAAAGGATTATTTACTAGTATTCTGTACAACTTAGCTTTGAAGATATTGACAGGTAACTCTTTTAAATCTATACTTAACTTATTGTACAACTTAAGCCCAAGAACTAAATATGAATTCTGTGACTTGGATAGTCTTTGATATGGTACATCTAAACATGATTTGTTCCTGGTGTTATGGCTATGTACATCCCTTCTTAATGATATATTTGAAATATTGTTCCTAACATGCAATAGAACATTACAGATGTACAAGTTTATTATGGTCAGGCATTACAATTTAACAAACAAGGGTTTACAGTGTTCTAACTTATCTGAGTCGGTTATTATTCTTACTAATTTTTTTTGTAAAAGTAGAATGCTCTTTACGTGACTGCTATTGCCCCACAATAAGATTCCATATGATATGATACTCTGAAAGAAAGCAAAATATGCTGATTTTATATAACTATTAGGGACATGTCTTTTTAAGTTTCTAATTAAATAGATAACTCTTGAGAGTCTGGCAGATATAGGTTTGACGTGTGGTTCCCATGTCAACTTGTTGTCTACTATAACACCTAAAAATTTTATACTTTCTAACTCATGATTCTCTCTTAAGCTAGAGGAAAGTGCCTGGGTCTTACTTTCATTTAGTAGAAAACCGTTCACTCTAAACCATAATGAAATCTTAGCAAGGGTATCTTTAACTTTATTTTTTAGTGTGTTTAAATCTGAGGTGTTTAAATCTGAGCTGCACACAGTGCAGAGCAGCAGCAGCTGTGTAAGGTAGAGAGAAATGCCTGTCAGCACTGTGATTTCCTTATGGAAATGGCCAAACTGACAATTTTGGACTCCTTTCCAAACAGAAGGGGCCTTTGCTAAGGTGGCTATTGCCAACACTCATATGTATTTCATATTAGAATTGTTAGAATGACACAGTACAGAATTTCATCACTTTGATCAGTCACCAAATTAATAAAATCTCAATTATGTTAAGCATCTCCCTGAAACTGCATGAAATAGCACATCTGAACACTGTAACACATTGCATTAGTCATATGCTGCAGAGAGGTGACTCTCTGGGTTGTGGAAAGTAATACAGGGCGTATCAAAAAGAATCATCCAATTTGGCATGTCTGTATTTCTGAAACTAATAAACATATACAATGAATTTTGTTTTATGATGAACAGGAAACTCAAAAAGTTTTTTTTCATATCTTCTTATAGGTGTTCAATATGCCCCCTTGAGATGCACAGCATATGTCAATGTGGTATTCAAATTGTTCCCACACTGCAGCAAGCAGGTCTTGAGTTACAGCTTCCACAGGTGCTGTTATGCAATGTCTCAGTTCATTCAGTACTGTTGGTAATGGAGGCAGATAAACAGAGTCTTTTATAATAATCACATACAGTCAGGTCCGGTGACCTTGAAGGCCAGTAATGTAGGGTTGGATCATTCGGTCCAGTGCGATCGATCCATAGTTCAGTACTCTTTTGATTTAGAAATTCCCGCACTTCCAGATGCCAGTGTGGTAGTGCCCTAACCTGCTGGTAAATGAAGTCATTTGAATTAGTATCCAACTCTGGGAAAAGAAAATTGTGAAGCATATCGAGAGACATGCTTTCTGTAACAGTGTTCTCGGCAAATAAAAATGGACCATAAACCTTTTCCTTTGCACAAAACACATTAAATTTTGGAGAGTCCGTCTCATGTTGTACAACTTTGCGTGGTTGTTCTGTACCCCGTGTTCTCACATTATGACAGTTCAAATTTCCATTTAAAAGGAGTTTTGGCTTGTCACTGAACACTAAGCCTGGAAGAAAACTGTCGTCCTCCATCTCACCAAGAATGAAATTACAGAACTCCACAAGTTGTTGTTTGTCACCTTCATGAAGAGCCTGCAGTAGCTGAATTTTGTATGATTTGATGGGTAAACATCGATGCAACACACACCAGATGGACATCAGGGGCATGTTGAGTTGTCGAGATGCACGAAGAATGGATTTCTACGGACTCCTTGGTAAACTATGGCACACGCTTTCAACGTCTGTGTCTGACAGTCAGGGATGGCCTGGTGATTTGCCTTTACACAAACAACCTCTTTCTCCACACCATACCTAGTACGAAAGTCACACTGAAGAGTTATTACTGACCTGCACTGTGAAAAACATAGAGCAAAATATGCTTTCTGTTGACCTGAGATCATTTTTACTAGAACTGAAGTGGGCACACACTGCTGCTACCTAGTGGGAGCCATGCAAAACTCCAGAGTTTCCTCTTTCCAACATACGTATAGCAAATAGTGTAACAGTTCTGATTTTTATGAATTGGATGATTCTTTTTTATACACCCTGTACAATGATAGCAATATAATGAAATGACTTGACATAATGACATATTATTGCAACCAAGTGCTAACAATAATTAAAACTGATTTAAAATAAAAATTTTAAAAGATTCTGTTCAGATATTCTTCAGTTGCTTAGAATGTGTTGATCAAAAGGTACTTCCTTAATTCATGCTTAATCGTCACCAAATTATCCATACAACATCTAATACACTCTAGTTGGTTGTTATACACGTGTGTGCATGAGTCTTTTACGTATTAATGTTAATGTATTGAAGCTTTATAGATACTGGTATCAGATTTGTACTTTGCTCCACTTTCCAGAAACAACAATGGGCATTAATTCAGTAATATGAGCTCACTGGAGAAATATTAGTGATGCCTTTAAAGGAGCACACTTGCCACTTTGGGGTGATGTATATGCTGCAGAACTGATACCAGGCAGTCACATGGCCCTCTCCCACTGACATAAGTCATGTCAGTCAAGTGAAGTGTACATGGAAGTCTATTGTATGGAATCAGTAAAGATGGGTCGACATGGTGACATACAGAGCAGAAAAAAGGAGCTATGATGTTTGTTCAGAGGCATCCATGATTACACCATGAATGTATGTGCTCAATTTATTGGTGTATTGACACAGACTGTCCGAGACATCTATAAGATAGGGTACACTCACAACCATGACATAAGAACAGTGGTCATAAAATGATTCTAAATGAAAGGGACCAGAGATGAATGTCACACTCTTCCAATGACAGCCAGTTTCACTAACTAACAGAAACTGATGCTGTCAATGAATGCAGTCCATCTCAACCAGAGTCCAAGTTAATATTATAAAGGTAACTGCATGCAATGGATACCGGGAGTTGGGTACCTTACAAAACATCACTGAACACAGTGCTACATAAAGCTGTATGTCTTCAGTAGGTCAATCATCACAGAAACTGGACGGTAGTTAACTGGCAGGATTACAGTGCAGTTCACTTAGTCACATTTTTGCCTCTTTTCAAATGATGTGAGGCACTCAGTGCACTGATGGCCCAATGAGGCATTCAACCCACAGTGTGTGAAGCTTGGTAAGTGATGTTTTGATGATGTTTTTCATTTCATGACTTGGATCTACTTACACATGAAATACACAATGCATTTCAACATTGTCATTGACCATTTGTTGCTTTGTCTTGCACATCTTCATTATGAGTATGCTGAAGATACTACCCTCTTTTCCAAGACGACAAAATTCATGTTCACAGACCTGCATGCCTACGCTCCCAGTTTGATGAACATTCAGCATTCAACCACGCCTCAGTTTATCCATGGAATCCCCCAATCTTAATTCCATACAAATATCTGGGCTTGTTTGGAACAGTGGATGAAATGCAGCAATAAGATGCATATGGCATAGCTGAAGAAACATCTGGCCTCTCTTCCTCACTCAAATGAGGTCATTATCAAAGCTAATGTGGTGTTAGACAGTATTAGCATGATATATCTTGGGATTAAAAAAAAAAAAATTATTTTTTTATTTTTTTTAATTTTTTTATTTTTATTTTAATTTTTTTTTTGCCTAGTGTGCTTATCTAAGTTGTAATAGTTGTCAGGATGCCAGATTTTTTTAAGATTTCTGCGACTAAATGGAAAGATGCAGAATAAAGCACTTTCTTCATTTTTAAATTACTTATAGTACATACCAGGTGTACTGAAAATGTAGGTGAACTAAGGCATCTCATTAAATACATGACAAGGGTTTTGTAATTAACGCTGTTATATATTTGTAGTTCCATAAAATTAACACTATTTATTTATTGTATTTCATGATCTTCGTGGTGACTAAGATTTCAAGATGAACTTCATAGTACAATTTATTTAAAATTTATATTCCAGCAAAATGTTGAGTCTCATGCCCTACGTCAGTGGCACAACAGTTTAAAGCTATTTTTAATACATAAAGAGCTTAAAACACAAATTTAAATTGTTGTACCACAGAAAATAGTCATGAGGTTCGATAGTGGTCCAGTATGATAAATTTTAAATAGTTCGTACTATGTAGCCAATGCAGGGATTTTAGTTAATATTAAATAGCTGAAATTTGAACAAGCAGCAACATACAGTGTGAATTTTACATGTCATTGTTGAAGTAGACTATTTTTATAGCTCGAAGGTCTCTATGAGAAGTGCGGTATGATTGGTGTTGTGATTTTCAATCTGAAGACTGGTTTGATGAAGCTCTCTACATTTCCTGTGTAATCCTCTTCATCTCTGAATAACTACTGCAACTTAAATCCTTCTGAATCTGCTTACTGTGTTCATCTCTTGGTCTCCCTCTACGATTTTTACCCCCCACCCAATTCCCTCCTATACTACATTGGTGATCCCTTGATATCTCAGAATGAGTTCTATTAAACAATTCCTTTTTCTATTCAGGTTGTACCATAAATGTCTCTTCTCCAAAATTCTGTTTCAGTATCTCCTCATTATTTACGTGATCTATCCATTTAATCTTCACTATTCTTCTGTAGTACTACATTTCAAAAGCTTCTCTTCTATTCTTGTCTAAACTCCTGAACTGCTGATCATCCATTTTCTGTTTCCATACACGACTACACTCGATACAAATGCTTCCAGAAAAGATTTCCTAACTCTTAAATCTATATATGGCGTAGACAAATATCTCTTCTTATTCTCAAACACATTTCTTGCTAAATCGCCAAGCAGCCGTGAAATTTGAGAAGCTATTTTACTGTATTTTCACAGCCAGTTTTGGCAGTTCAATATGCCATTCAGGCCCGACATGCACGTCATGTACGTACACTCGAACGAATTGATATTTGCATACTGAAGCCATCAGTTTCTGGATGTTGGAATTCATATTTCAAGTGCTTCCTTTGAAGACTTGATTTCAAAGGCTTCAAAGGGAGCATCTGAAATACGAATTCATGGCATCCAGAAACTGTTGGCACCAGTATGTCAATATCGATACATTTGAGTGTCTATACGAGTACATGATGTGCACATGGGGCCTGAAGACGGCATACAAAATTTCCGAAACTGGTTGTGAAAATAAAGGAACTTCTCAAGTTGCTGTTTGCCAATTTTCCTTGTTAAAGACTAAAATATCTGTTGTGCCAGCAATAACTAGTTGTCATGCAAGGCAAAGCTGTTGCTGACAACTCTACAAAAAATCCACAATTTTTTATTTGTCTCACCGTATTTATCTGCTTTCTTCTGAGATGTCTACGCCCCCCCCTCCCCTTACCCCCACACCCACCCAATAAACTCTCACGCCCCCCAGGGTGGTAACACTGGTCTTTTGGTAACACTGGTCTAGCTTACCTCTAAGTTACCACACCTAAAGCAACAAATTTGCATCGTCACCCTTGCATCTCGTACAGCACGTTTCAACTGCATCTCCTGCTTGGAGGTACCATGACAGCCACATGTGAGGTTCCCACCGGTCGGTCGGCTGCTCAGACGTCAGACAGAAATGAGCCTAATTCCACCGGCTGTGTACAAGCGGCAGCACTCTGCAGCACAGCATAGCACAGTGCGAATGCTGCCCGCCTGAAATTAGGCGTAGACTGTTTGAGCCGGTGCCAAGTTGGGGGTAGCTATTTCCTGAAGAACTGCCGCCTCTGCAGCTGAACACCTACTCTCTTCACAGGTGCCACTGTGGGGCGTCCCACTCACATACACCATCCCTTTCTGTATGTTTCATGAATTTCCAATTTTATAGCGGAATTCTTCAACTTCGTAATACTGTATTATGTTAGTATGCTTCAAGATCAGGGTTAATTTTTATTTTCAGTGTACATTTAATATCCTATCTACTTCAGCCCTCATCAGTTAATTTGCTGTCCAAATAGAAAAGCTCATCTACTACTTTAACTTTACAAACCTAATCAGCATCATTTGATTTAATGTGACTACATTCCATTATCTTTGTTTTGGTTTTATTGGTGTTCATCATTATATCCTTTCCTCAAAACACTGTCCACTCCATTCAACTTCTTATTTATTTATTTATTTCTTACTCCATCTTAACTGTAATAAACTCACAAGGATATAGTGTGTGTCACTAAACAATCTATACATAGGTAATATACAAGGTTCGCAGAAGAGCTTCTGTAAAGTTTGGAAGGTAGGAGACGAGATACTGGCAGAAGTAAAGCAGTGAGTACCGGGCGTGAGTCGTGCTTTGGTAGCTCAGATGGTAGAGCATTTGCCCGCGAAAGGCAAAGGTCCCGAGTTCGAGTCTCGGTCGGGCACACAGTTTTAATCTGCCAGAAAGTTTAATATAAAAGCAGTCAATCATACAAAAGTAATACTTCATGTTTGCATTACACATATTTGGTAAGAATGACAGATTACAGCAAACATTAGCCACAGAAAGTGAAAAACAAATACAACCAATGAAAATAACTATTAATATTACATGAGTATGGCAACTACATCATTTATCAAACTTACACTATGGTATATCACCCTTAAAATTTCTGGTCCAAAAATCTATTACGTTTTCTGATTGTGACTAAAAAACTCCTCCAAACAATAAAATTCACTCTGCAGTAGAAATTACTTCAGATACTTCCTAAAAGAGGAATGGTCATCAAAGTTGCTTTTAATATAAGGAGGGAGATCTTTAAAAAGTTTTGCACAAGAGAACTGCACACCCTTCTGCACCATAGTCAGATTTGTACAATCATTGAGCAAATCATACTTTCTCCTAATATCATATCTGTGATATTCACTACTTCTTTTACAAAACACAGTGTTTTTGCTGATGAAACACAGAAGAGAAAATATGTACTGGGAAATAACAGTAAGAATTTTTAGTTTCCAGGAAAGGCTTCTACAACTGCTTCTACAATCTATGCCACTCATTAGTCTTACAACATGGTTTTGGGCCAAGAGTATTTTCTTTGCTAGTGTTTAGTTTCCCCAAAATATAACATGTTATAAGAGACTGGAAATATGTGTAGTATGCTACATACATTGTGTATATATTTCCGCTCCTGGAGAGAACACGTAGGGCAAAATTTGATGTACTTGTGGCGTAGAGCGCCATAAAAATCGATATTTGTTCTGTGCGTAAGTGTGCTATCTTTGAGGAGAGGGCTTTGGAGAGCATGTTGGACGCTAGCGGCAGTTAGCCTCCGGACTTGTATCTGTGTAGACGCTAAGTGTGAATAAATCTGTATATGAGAGAATTCTGGTTGTTTACCTACAACTATACCATATTCCCTCACTGGTGACCCCGTTTTTGTGTAATACACATCCGAGTTACCGCCTGAAGGTTATTTACGCGCCTACCGCGTCGGGTTTCTCCGCGATCGCGAGGGCCTTTGTTCAGCTCCAGACAATGGCCTTTCAGCATTCACCGCGGCCCGGATTCCAGCAACATCTCTCCAGCACTCCTGCCGTCATAGTGGACATGCGGCAAGACTCTTCAGAATCCTTCAGCCCAAACATGCAGTGGAATTCATCGAGTGTCGCCAGTTTCTTCCAACCGCCAACGGTCGTGGACTCTGGCTTTGTTAGCCGGGACCTTCCCACGTCTTCTCCACAGAGTGTTGGTCGGAACATTTCTACTCCTGTGTCGAACACACAATTCAATACAGTTCATGGCGTCGAGCGAGGTTTTGCTACATTGGAAAATCCAGCAGTAAATTCAAACTCGAATCAGTTCCCACCACGTGTGTATCCTTCCGCGCCGGCTAGTCAACAGGTGTTCAATGATCGCCAAACAGCAAATATCACACTGAGTGTGCATCCTAGTGGACGTGTGTGGGATCCTTGTGTTGCTTCTAATCAGATCAACAATTCTGTGCTGGATAGTAATTACTCTGACATCTACAACCAGCCCCACCACTCACGGTCGAGTGAATACTGTGTGTATAACGGACATTCACCGGTGTACTCAAGCACTTGTGGCTTCTCTCTGAGCTACCACGTCAATGAGAATGCACATTTTGACTACGATCCTCACACCGTTCGAGCGTCCGCCGCTTCTCAGCCGCCCCCCGGCGTCAAGTGAATTTTGCGATTCCCGCATTACGGGACGCCAATAGTCCGGACTCGCATTCTTCTGCATGCTCTACTTCCGTCCGAAGTAATAGGCGCACCTCCGCAGTGACTGCAGTGCCGAATCTGCCAAAATTACCAGACTTCAAACCTGCTCACGCGGAGTTCTGGTTTAACCTGATTGAGCAAACATTCAATGTCTGTGCTTTGGACGACGACACACGCTTCGCCTGCCTCGTGAACCATCTTCACGACTGCGTCGATTTAATTTATGATCTGGTCAAAGCACCCCCCCCCCCCCTAGCAGGGAAGTATTCTGTGGCGAAACAAACGATACTGGAGCGCATCTCTAAAACCAGGAGAGAAAATGTGCGACAGCTCATCTACGAAGAGCGTCTCGGCGACAGGTCACCGTCCCAGCTGTGGCGGTGCATCCATCTTCTCGTCGATGAGCAAGTTATGCCTGATGACACGCTCGCAGAAATCTGGACTGAAAAGCTGCCTTTGCCTGTCCAGACTGCAATCTCTGCGTATGAAGATAGGCCAGTAAATGAACGTTTACAAGCCGCCGACAGGGCATACTCCGCCAGGCAACATGAGCTCCGTGCACTGCATTCTGGACGTGACTGCACTAAGATGCTTTCTGACGTCACGCCCCTGTCTGGTGCTTCTGATAACAAGTTTTTTAAACTAACCGCCCTGCCTGCACCTTCAACTCCTCGCAACGACAGTGCATCGACCTCTGTTGAAGACTATGGGGCACATACTCCGTCACCTAGCAACTACCCACAAGGGCACAGGCCCGCCCAACCTTACTGTTTCTTCCACGCGAGATTCGGGGAGCAAGCTCACAAATGCCAGTCACCGTGTTCTTACCCAAACTCCAACCACACGTAGGCTACGGTGCCGCCTCCTGCGATGTAAACAACGGGCACCATCCTACGTTGCACTCCGTTTTGGACAATAATAGTAAGTGTGTTCGAGTCTATGTTCGCGATTTACGAACAGGCGTATGTTTTCTGGTAGACACTGGCACAGACGTCTCTTTGCTGCCGGTTCGCCTAGCAACCAATAAAGTGCAACCACACAAAACAGTGCTTCGTGCAGTGAACTTGTCTACCCTACAGTGTTCGGGTTCCACTTTGTATACAGCGAAACTTTCGCCCGAGTGCAAGCTGGAGTGGACGTTTCTAGTGTCAACAATTGAAGAACCTATTCTCGGAATTGATTTCCTCAAGCACTATCAGTTGTCACTAGATTTTGTGCAAAATACTGTGGTTTACCCCTCCCTTAACAAACATATTCCTTTCGCTTCGCCGAGTGACAGTTCGGCTAACACCAAACATGTGTGCTGTGCTAAGAAGTGTGTAAACCTATCCTTGGAGATGCAATCTTGGACAAACAAGTGGCTAGTGGAGTGCGCCAAGTCTTCTAAGTTGCGGATGGAACGTATGGAAATGCTGCTGCATCTCCGCGACATACACCACGAGTTGGCCTCCACACAACAACGCCTCACGGCACTACAAGCAGACGACTCATTGGCTACAGAGAAGGTCAGTCCGTGCCAATCTGGTGTTCCCGTGCCCGCGCACGTTAACGACAATGTTGTGAACTCTGTAAACTGTGTCAGCACCCCCTTTTGTAATGATAGGGTATGCCCGAGTGCTCATGCTCCTTGCGTTCCGAATGGAAAATTAACTTGCCAAGCTTGTGGCAATGAACTACGGCCATCTGCTGTCCGGCCACGCCCACTCGTGCCTACAGCGCTCGTAGCGGCACGGCCCGCTACCAAGAACCAGTGTACCAACCTCGCCCATGTTAACACGTGTGTGGCCTTTACGCAGCCTACGAGCGGGTGGCACACCTGTACTTCCGTGCCCTCAGCGCCACAGCTTGGCCCGTCCACCACTGCCTGCTCCGCTTCACGGACATCTGACTATCGTGGCACGCCACGTATTGCAGTAGTCACTAACGACACAGTTCATCGGTTACATCTAACCGATGGGCCGCCCATATCGCAACGTCCACGCCGCCTCAAGCCGGAATTTATGAAAATTGCAAAAGAACAATTGGACGATCTGTTACAAAAGGGAATAATTGAACCTCCTTCCAGTTGCTGGGATAGTCCTATCCTGTTTGACCAAAAGAAAGATGGTACTTGGCGTATGGTCGGAGACTATAGGCATTTAAATGCCCGCACCATCATTGATAAATATCCGGTCTCACACATCGCAGACTTCAATCATGCGTTCGCAGGTGCAAAGTACTTCTCTGTTTTGGACTGTAAGCACACATTTCATCAGATTCCTATGGCTCCGGAGGACATAGAAAAGACTGCCATAACCACTCCCTTCGGGCTGTTCCAATACAACTTTATGCCGTTTGGGTTGAAAAATGCACCCCAAATGTGGCAGCGTTTCATCAATCAAACTTTATCCCATCTAGACCTTTGTATCGTATATATGGACGACATATTGGTTTTTGCTTCTACTTTAGAACAGAGTGAGGAGCGTGTTCAAGTCGTGACAGATATTTTAGCAGCCGCTGGTATTGAACTGAACGATAAAAAGACTCAATTGCACCAGTGTTTCGTCACATTCCTAAGTTATGTTGTGTCATCGGACGGTCTGACACAACCACAGGACAAGATCAAGTCTGTTCTCGAGATGCTATGCCCACAGACCTACAGGGAATTACGCAGGTTCATCGGAACAGTTAATTATTACCGGAAACATTTGCCAGCCGCTTCTGCGGTGCAGGCTCCTCTCACAGATGCTCTCGCTGGCCCACAAACTTCTGGCACCCGCCAGGTACCATGGACACTAGACATGGACAAGGCATTTAATGAGCTCAAACAGCTGTTGGCCTCCACTGCCACTATTGCTCACCCACGGGCGGATGCCACAATGTTTATCATTACTGACGCTAGTGACAATGCTATCGGCGCAGTACTGAGTCAGACATACAACGATGTTACGACACCCCTGCAGTTTTTCTCAAAAAAGCTAAACAACGCGCAGAAGAAATACTCAGCATTCGACAGAGAATTACTTGCAGTTTACGAGGCCATAAGACACTTCAGAATTGATGTTGAGGGACGAGATTTCTATGTGCTCACTGATCACAAGCCGTTGGTTCCTGCCGTAAAAAATCCTGTGGCTGATCTGCCCCCACGACGCTTTCGTCACATCGATTACATCTTGCAATTTACAAATGACATTCGCTACATCCGAGGAGCGGGCAATGTGGTCGCTGATTTTCTCTCGCGTGTTGGTGCTGTCACAACCCTAATTGACTTAATGGACCTACCTCGGTTGCAATCGGCAGACCCCGATACCATGCAGTTAATTTCAGACCACAGCTCCTCTCTCCAACCAGTACGCTCTACTTTCCGCCAACCGGTACGCTCTACTTTCCCTGGCATATCTGACTTACTGTGGTGTGATGAATCGACTGGTATGTTGCGGCCATTCATTCCTAAGCCCCTTCAATGCCAAGTCTTTGACAAACTACACACATTAGCACACCCCGGTGTCAAAGCTTCCACCCATCTGGTAGCTGAACGGTTTGCCTGGAGAGACATGCGCCATGACTGTCAGTCTTGGGCAAGGGCATGCGTGGAGTGTCAACAGAACAAAGTTTCCAGGCACACTTCTCCACCCCTTGGCTGTTTTGCCCAACCGCCAGGCCGGTTTCACCATGTTCAGGTCGACCTCGTAGGCCCTTGGCCCCCTCCGAGGGTTTCCGTTACTTGTTTACAACTATTGACAGGATGACTCGGTGGGCTGAGGCTGTGCCTATTCTGAACATTACCTCTGAGACAGTAAGTCAAGCATTCTTAGATTCGTGGATCTCTCGATTTGGCTCACCTGTTTACCTCACCACTGACCAGGGGCGACAATTCGAGTCTTCAGTTTTCTCTGACTTATGTAAAATGTGTGGTATTGTCAAAATTCATAGTTCTGCATACCACCCCCAAAGCAATGGGCTTGTTGAGCGATGGCATCGCACCTTAAAGTCTGCCCTGCGTTGCCATGACTCACTATGAACAGAGGCACTGCCCTTCATGCTTCTTGGCCTTTGTGCCACTTTCAAGGAAGACCTCAAGGGGTCCGTAGCTGAGTTTGTATATGGCCAACCTCTGGTTTTGCCTGGAGAATTAGTCACTCCGACCCCACTTCCATGGCCCTCTGAACTCCCTTCACTTCTCGAGCGGGTGCGCTTGCACTGCAGCAAAATTCAGCCGCCACCTCCGGCTGCTCATACACCTCCGTGCGTGTACGGACCGCGCACGCTAGACTCTTGTGAGTACGTGTTTCTCAGAGACGACTCAGTCAAAGCCCCACTTCAGTCGCCCTACACAGGTCCTTACAAGGTCGTCAAACGCTCTGAGAATAACATGGATCTCCTCATAAAAGACTCTGTAACCACGGTCTCACTCAATCGAGTGAAACCAGCTTTCATTGAGCCTCAGGTGAACCTCCCTGATTCTACCCCTATTTCTCCCACTCCTGCTTCGAGCGGCCATCCATCTTCCCACACCATGCATTTGGGTATTGATTTTCCACAGCGTGTTTCTCTGCCGAACACTGCTCCTTCTCCGCGTTCATCTAACTCGAGTGGCCAATCTTTTCGGGGCTTCACTCCTCACAGCCCTCGCAGTCGAACTGCCAACCACTCGGATTCTACCATTGTGTTACCATCTTCATGTGACAGCTCTTTGTCACGCCGTTCAACCCACGCTGGCTCCTCGTTGCCTTCGGTCACGCTCCCTCGTCTGTCAGCTGATCGCCCGAGGTTGTCTCCCGCGCAGTCCAGTGCACCTGCCACCCCCCTCTTAGCAGATGCTTCCCCCTGCCATGGCTTTCCCATACCTGCCTGCCTCCCTACCATTGCTCGTACAGGTGCCATCCAAGAATTCACAACACATGTGCACCCTGATGACGTACATAAATTATCTGTTGTCGTAGATGGCGATACAGTGTGTGTGGTACTAGCGTGTGACAATATTGAGGGAGGAAGTGCAGAATCTCGTGTGGTGCGCCGCTTTAAATTGAGCAGAAGTGCTGCGTGTGGCAATTTGCGTGCCTTTGTTAGGCCTTCTGACAAGGTGATTCTCCGCCTGCCGGCTGACAAAGTGCTACACCTTCACTCCAGGACGGGACGTCGTCTTCAGCCGCCGGCGTCGCTTGCTGACTTCACCGGCGACGTACCGGGCTTCACCCCCCGGTCTCCTACCAGTCGACCGCTTCCGCCTGACGCAGAAGAACTGTGCGTTACCTTCCTAACTTCTCACCCCCCCCCCCCCCCCATTCACAGGGATGTACTCCATACTGCGCGGGGGGGCTATGTGGTGTAGAGCGCCATAAAAATCGATATTTGTTCTGTGGGTAAGTGTGCTATCTTTGAGGAGAGGGCTTTGGAGAGCACGTTGGACGCTAACGGTAGTTAGCTTCTGGACTTGTATCTTTGTAGACACTAAGTGCAAATAAATCTGTATATGAGAGAATTCTAGTTGTTTACCTACAACTATACCATATTCCCTCATACTCTCTTCTGAAGATTTATTATATGATGAGACCAGTTTACTCTTGAATCAATTACAATTTCAGCTCTTTCTGTTGACTCTGTGCCACACTTCACAGTTAACTCTTTATGTTCAATGAGAGTCCATTGACGTTGAACAATTCTATTAAATCAATAAGAATATTCTTAACAGATCCTTGAAGATCTTCAGATGCATGACCATCAATCATAATCCTGGTATCATCAACAAAGATGGTAAAAAAGCACTGTAGCTTTGTACATTGAGGAATGTCATTTTTAAATATGAGGAACAGTGAAGGATCAATGATGAATCCTTGAGGCACTCCACAAGTCGTATATTGATGAGAGATGACCAAAGAGCATTTTGGAATAAAAATTCCACGTTATAAAGAAAGATTCTAATTTCACACAATGTCCCAACCAAATTCTACACAATTACAACCAAAACAAAATGAACAACAAAGTTGAGATACTTAGAAAAAATTTGAAAATTAAGGTAAACACAATTTTCTATTCCACTGAAAGAAAAACACAAAAAAATTTAAAAATATTATTCAAATGCAATACCATGAATGGGACAAAATTTATTTTGTTTTTTACATTGATAAATAAAATGTAATCCTACAATTTTAGCCAATTTATCAACATCATTTGTAAAGATTTGTGTATAACATTGTGGAAGGGTAATTTTATATTTATCATCTAAAAGAAATAAGACTGTATCCCCAAATTTAGTTGGTAAAATTTTGACTTTTGAAATGGCGTAAGATTTACATTTTTTAAGTTCTGGTAATTCAGCGAACATTTCAGAAATACCATATTGTTAAGCTCAGCTAACAGATTTTCAATACAACCATTCACGTTCATTTTTATTTATACAGAAAAAATTTAAAGAATCAAATATTAAAATCTTTTTTCAAGTGTTTTGAAAACGTTTGGAAAAAGTTTTAATTTTTGAAAATGTAAAGTTTTCAGTTTTTATCTTCTCTATTTTTCTGAAAATATTTCAAAAGGAAATGAAGATAGGAAGTTAAAAGTTCTTTAATTTTTTTCTAATTTTTTCATTTAAGGAAATAAAAATTTCCAGTAAGCATTCTATGTTGTGAATCACCAGTCAAATTTTTTTTACCATATACAATAACATACGCATTTGTATCATTTGGAATATTTTAATTAAATAATGCACATAGTTTCATTGTTGTCTTTTGAGTATTTACAGCATTCATTCTTCTAGTTGTACTGATTACATAGATAGGATAATTTTGAACAAAGTTGAAAGGAGTTACATTTACATCATTATTTAATTGGTTCATCTTTTAACATCTTCAAAAGAATCATAAGCTTTTAAGAAGTTATTTGGTGGTTCAACATTCCATAATTATTGAGGCAAAACATTTCCTCCATTTTTTAAAAAATTACTTTGTAATGTAACATGATCGAATAAAGAAGACTCATGTACTGATAACTCATTATTTTGTTGGGTAGTTTGGAGAACAACGAAAATAAAGTAAGGTGTATCAATTTTGGTCAGATTATGGTAATTAGCAATGTCTAATTCAAAATTTATTTTTCCTTGTAATCCAGCAAATTCAGTTGTTTGCAGTTTGAAGAAAGAAATTCTATTTTTTGGAATTTTAAGTCTTTCTAGTTCTAGTTCAAGTGAATATTCTGGCTCATATTTAACAAAAGGAACGCGTATTTCCACACTTTGACAACAATTTTACCTTCTTTTGGAAGTGTAGTATTATCATTTTTAGTAGTCCAACAAAGAATATAATCTTCTTCATCTTTTCTTGAACTCCAAGTAAAAATTACGGTAAAATCACCATTCCACATTATTTACTAATAAACTTTTACAAAAGCCACCAAATAATTCTAGGGGATAAAGACTTTCATTTTGTTTTTCATTAATTTTCCATTGTGAGAATACGTCCTTCCACATTTAATTCATTCAACAGAGAAGAAGTTAATCGAATAAGCACTGAAGAAGAAATAAAAGGATGTTCGATTCTAGATAAAATACTGTTTCCTTTTTTAATTGTAATTATTGAACACCTTTAAAACATAATTATCAATTAATTTAATATCTGATTTACCATCACGTGCAGAAAAATCAGTTCCATCTGTGCAAATAACATCAAATGTCATATACAGGTTGGTCAGAAAAAGTGTGAAATGCTTGTAGGGATGTTACAGGGCAAGTTGTACTGAGACATAAATGTTGAGAAAGAAATTCAATACGTTGCGCTGTTTCCGAGTTATTTAGCATTGAAGTTAGCCAATCAGATAGTCAAGCGTGTAAATTCTAGTTTCAGCTAATGAGACAAAGCACTCGTTGGGATACACTGCCCCTGGTAGGCCGCTTGAATGCGAGTGCGCAATACCCCGATTGGCTAACTTCAATGCTAAATAACTCGGAAGTGGCGCAACGTATCGAATTTCTTTCTTAACATTTGTATCTCAGTACAACCTGCCCTGTACCATCCCTACAAGCATTTCACACATTTTTGGCCCACCCTGTATAGTTTTGAACAATAGGATGAATGCAACAATCACCCATTTAATATAAATTTGTTACCTTGTTAGTATGATTTAAATTAATTTTAGTTTTCTCATTAATGGGATATGAGTGAAACTGGTAACTTTTGATATGGTTCATTATTTATTAAGAGAAAAATCTACTTACTCATTTCTAAAACAGATATTATAAAAGCACCTTTAAAGTCAATCAAATAATCAATATCATCAGTTATAGTTACACCTAAATTTTGAACAGTATCAAATACTGGAGTACATATTTATAGGGTGATTTCTTTCATAAATTATTGGACCACCAAATTCAGCATTTTGTTTAAATGAAGCAATAATAGTTCCTAGACGAAAATAATCATAATGTTTTTACACATTCATAATGTATAAAAACATTCTATCAGCCAAATTAAAAGTTACATTATATAATTCAAATGAAATAATTTTAGGAACAGCTTTAACAATAGTTTCTTATTACCTTTGGTAATTTGATTATCAAACCTTAAAACTTGACAAACAGCATCTCCTTTATCCATCACTAATTTAACATCGCTTTCAATAACAATTCTATTTAAAATTTTATCTGCTTTAATATGAAATTTGTATTTTTTGAATGAATACATTTTTCTCAATTCTTCAAACTAAATGGACCAACAAGAATTACTAGTGATTCTCCAATACTGTAAAGTTTTAATATTTTTCAATACAATATTTGGAGCTAAGAATGTTCAGAAAAAACCAACTAATGAAAACATGTTCCACGTTTTTCTTATTGTAACAGTTAATCTTTTCTTCACAAAAGATGAATTATCACTCACTTGAAATAATCTACTCACTTACATATATAAAAAAAACTGTGCCAATAAATGGCGGATTGGTAACCAAAAATAAGAATTCAAGGAAAGAAATTAAAAAATAAACATGGTAAACTTTTCCCAAATTCCATTCGATGCAGTGTAACAGGACCAAGTGATTGTGGAAAAATATCATTGGTGATTGATAATTATATTTTAGCACCTGGATGGTTAAATAAGCAAAAATTAAGCATCTTTATGTTTATTTTAAAAGTTTTGATCAACCAAAATATGAAGAATTTATGAAAAGATGTGAAACAATTGAAGATAAAATTGATGAAAGACTTGCAACTTGTATTGACAGTAATCATGAAACTATTCCAGTAGGTGAATGTGAAAAAAATTCAGTTGTAGTGTTTTATGATTGCACTCTCGAAAATCAAGATATAGTTAGAGAATATTTTACTATAGGAACACATAAAGGAGTATATTGGGTTTATTTAAAGCAAACATTTTCAAAAATACCAAAACAATTGTTGTTGTTGTTGTGGTCTTCAGTCCTGAGACTGGTTTGATGCAGCTCTCCATGCTACTCTATCCTGTGCAAGCTTCTTCATCTCCCAGTACCTACTGCAACCTACATCCTTCTGAATCTGCTTAGTGTATTCATCTCTTGGTCTCCCCCTATGATTTTTACCCTCCACGCTGCCCTCCAATAATAAATTGGTGACCCCTTGATGCCTCAGAACATGTCCTACCAACCGATCCCTTCTTCTGGTCAAGTTGTGCCACAAACTTCTCTTCTCCCCAATCCTATTCAATACCTCCTCATTAGTTATGTGATCTACCCATCTAATCTTCAGCATTCTTCTGTAGCACCACATTTCAAAAGCTTCTATTCTCTTCTTTTCCAAACTATTTACCGTCCATGTTTCACTTCCATACATGGCTACACTCCATACAAATACTTTCAGAAATAACTTCCTGACACTTAAATCTATACTCGATGTTAACAAATTTCTCTTCTTCAGAAACGCTTTCCTTGCCATTGCCAGTCTACATTTTATATCCTCTCTACTTCGTCCATCATCAGTTATTTTGCTCCCCAAATAGCAAAACTCCTTTACTACTTTCAGTGTCTCATTTCCTAATCTACTACCCTCAGCATCACCCGACTTAACTCGACTACATTCCATTATTCTCGTTTTGCTTTTGTTGATGTTCATCTTATATCCTCCCTTCAAGACACCATCCATTCCATTCAACTGCTCTTCCAAGTCCTTTGCTGTCTCTGACAGAATTACAATGTCATCGGCGAACCTCAAAGTTTTTATTTCTTCTCCATGGATTTTAATATCTACTCCAAATTTTTCTTTTGTTTCCTTTACTGCTCGCTCAATATAGAGATTGAATAACATTGGGGAGAGGCTACAACCCTGTCTTACTCCCTTCCCAACCACTGCTTCCCTTTCATGTCCCTCAACTCTTATAACTGCCATCTGGTTTCTGTACAAGTTGTAAATAGCCTTTCGCTCCCTGTATTTTACCCCTGCTACCTTTACAATTTGAAAGAGAGTATTCCAGTCAACATTGTCAAAAGCTTTCTCTAAGTCTACAAATGCTAGAAACGTAGGTTTGCCTTTCCTTAATCTTTCTTCTAAGATAAGTCGTAAGGTCAGTATTGCCTCACGTGTTCCAGTATTTCTACGGAATCCAAACTGATCTTCCCCGAGGTCAGCTTCTACTAGTTTTTCCATTCGTCTGTAAAGAATTCGTGTTAGTACTTTGCAGCTGTGGCTTATTAAACTGATTGTTCGGTAATTTTCACATCTGTCAACACCTGCTTTCTTTGGGATTGGAATTATTATATTCTTCTTGAAGTCTGAGGGTATTTCGCCTGTTTCATACATCTTGCTCACCAGATGGTAGAGTTTTGTCAGGACTGGCTCTCCCAAGGCCGTCAGTAGTTCCAATGGAATGTTGTCTACTCCGGGGGCCTTGTTTCGACTCAGGTCCTTCAGTGCTCTGTCAAACTCTTCACGCAGTATCGTATCTCCCATTTCATCTTCATCTACATCCTCTTCTATTTTCATAATATTGTCCTCAAGTGCATCGCCCTTGTATAGACCCTCTATATACTCCTTCCACCTTTCTGCTTTCCCTTCTTTGCTTAGAACTGGGTTTCCATCTGAGCTCTTGTTGTTCATACATGTGGTTCTCTTATCTCCAAAGGTCTCTTTAATCTTCCTGTAGGCAGTATCTATCTTACCCCTAGTGAGATAAGCCTCTACATCCTTACATTTGTCCTCTAGCCATCCCTGCTTAGCCATTTTGCACTTCCTGTCGATCTCATTTTTGAGACGTTTGTATTCCTTTTTGCCTGCTTCATTTACTGCATTTTTATATTTTCTCCTTTCATCAATTACATTCAATATTTCTTCTGTTACCCAAGGATTTCTACTAACCCTCTTCTTTTTACCTACTTGATCCTTTGCTGCCTTCACTACTTCATCCCTCAGAGCTACCCATTCTTCTTCTACAGTATTTCTTTCCCCCATTCCTTTCAATTGTTCCCTTATGCTCTCCCTGAAACTCTGTACAACCTCTGGTTCTTTCAGTTTATCCAGGTCCCATCTCCTTAAATTCCCACCTTTTTGCAGTTTCTTCAGTTTTAATCTACAGGTCATAACCAATAGATTGTGGTCAGAGTCCACATCTGCCCCTGGAAATGTCTTACAATTTAAAACCTGGTTCCTAAATCTCTGTCTTACCATTATATAATCTATCTGATACCTTTTAGTATCTCCAGGGTTCTTCCATGTATACAACCTTCTTTCATGATTCTTAAACCAAGTGTTAGTTATGATTATGTTGTGCTCTGTGCAAAATTCTACCAGGCGGCTTCCTCTTTCACTTCTTAGCCCCAATCCATATTCACCTACTATGTTTCCTTCTCTCCCTTTTCCTACACTCGAATTCCAGTCACCCATGACTATTAAATTTTTGTCTCCCTTCACAATCTGAACAATTTCTTTTATTTCATCATACATTTCTTCAATTTCTTCGTCATCTGGAGAGCTAGTTGGCATATAAACTTGTAATACTGTAGTAGGTGTGGCCTTCGTATCTATCTTGGCCACAATAATGCGTTCACTATGCAGTTTGTAGTAGCTTACCCGCATTCCTATTTTCCTATTCATTATTAAACCTACTCCTGCATTACCCCTATTTGACTTTGTGTTTATAACCCTGTAGTCACCTGACCAGAAGTCTTGTTCCTCCTGCCACCGAACTTCACTAATTCCCACAATATCTAACTTTAACCTATCCATTTCCCTTTTTAAATTTTCTAACCTACCTGCCCGATTAAGGGATCTGACATTCCACGCTCCGATCCGTAGAACGCCAGTTTTCTTTCTCCTGATAACGACATCCTCTTGAGTAGTTCCCGCCCGGAGATCCGAATGGGGGACTATTTTACCTCTGGAATATTTTACCCAACAGGACGCCATCATCATTTAATCATACAGTAAAGCTGCATGCCCTCGGGAAAAATTACGGCCGTAGTTGCCCCTTGCTTTCAGCCGTTCGCAGTACCAGCACAGCATGGCCGTTTTGGTTATTGTTACAAGGCCAGATCAGTCAATCATCCAGACTGTTGCCCTTGCAACTACTGAAAAGGCTGCTGCCCCTCTTCAGGAACCACACGTTTGTCTGGCCTCTCAACAGATACCCCTCCGTTGTGGTTGTACCTACGGTACGGCTATCTGTATCGCTGAGGCACGCAAGCCTCCCCACCAACGGCAAGGTCCATGGTTCATGGGGGTGGCCAAAACAATTAGTTACAGACAATTTAAATTTTTTAAATATTTTCTTAGACCATGATACAAATTTAAATCATATTTATCATGAAATAGTTGTTAGTGATTTAAAGTTTGTTGAATTTAAACATATATGTAGTAAATGTTGGAATGAAGGTAAATTACAACTGATATGACACGAAACGTTAATAATGGTAACTATAGAGAAAAGATTATGAACTTTTTAAATGCTGAACATAAAAACCTTGAACTTAAACATAGAACACAAGAACACTGAACATAAAGGATAATAGTAGAAAAAAAAATGAATGGAAGAACTAAAGATGGATGGGAAAAGACCTAGACGGCACCCAAGAACACGGAGGAAAATGGGAGTGAGAATATCTGTAGAAAGGAGAGGTGTGACCTGGCAGCAAGTGGAGGAAGACAAGTGGTGGGAGGACCGAACTAAATGGAGAGGACTCATCAGCTCGCAGACCTGGCAGTAGCTGGAGCGGGATTTGGATATAGATAGATAGATAGATAGATAGATAGAAAAATAATTAACATATTTTTATCCTTTATAAATAACTCAAACCTTAACAAACAAATTTAGCAATTTATTATTTATGAACCAAAAGGAATTTCTTATTTAATTAGAATTTTTTAAATTATTTACCATACACCTTCTGGAAAAGTGAAAAATATGGAAAAGGATTACTTAATAGTTTAATTAATAAATTACCATTTGAAAAGCATTTACCAAAATTTTGTGGTCCTGGATCAAAATTTGAAGGAAGATAAGCTAGAGGTGGTAACGGACTTATCTATTCGAAGAAAAATGTAAAAACCACGATATTACTTATAGAGCTAATTAAGAATTAGAAAAAAGACATGAAGCAGACAAAAACTTCAATTATTAGCAAAAGAAACAATGAATGCAAATGATTCCTCATTAGGAGAAAAAATTGTTGCAACTGGAAAAATAGAAAGTGTTGATGCTGTTAAAAGTGGAGAGTGATAATAAAAAATTATTTATTAATTTTTAATCTATTAAAATTAATAACTTTCCGATTGATTATTCTGTGTTATCTAGTGACAAATTAAGCCAAAATCACTTAAAGTCAATAATGGACAATTAAATAGTAATGAGCAATTTTTGAAAAATATATGAAACAGAAAACAACTTTAAAACTGTTGGTGGAATATTACTGTGTCATTAAATTTTCTGAATCATTCAATGTCTTAGAAAAAAGAAAGAAACAAAACATGTAGGTGGAATTTTACCATTAATATTAGCTGTGTTACCATACTTGGCAACTATTTTTTAACCTGCTGCTGGTTCTGCAGCAATTTCAAATGCAGTTATAAATAAGAAACTAGGTGATAAAGAATTAGAAGAACTAAAAAGTCATAATTTAGAAATGGAAAAAAAAGAAAGTGAAAAAAAATAAATAATCGAAATGTTTAATAATTCCATATCTAATTTTCACAATAAGAATTAATTAAACAACTTAATCAGTTTTGTGGCATTTTTGTGACTGATGAGTGACCAGTACCCAGTTAAGCAAAAATTTAGAATGTTGAACAGTAAATTTTGATGCTTCTGATCATGTTGGTACTCATTTGCTTTCTTATTATAAAAATAAAGATATGAAATTAGTTTTTGATTAATATGGATGAAATATATGTAAACAACTATTTCAGTATCGAATCAATACGAAACTCCAATGAAGCAATGTGTGGAAATTTGTTTTTTTTTTTTTTGTATTAAAGCTATTATGCTCAGTTATTAGAAGCAAATATTAATAATGAATAAATTTTAAAATAAAAAATATTCAATCATCAGTAGACTCAAAATAGTTAATATAATTAAACAACTTAAAAAATTAAAAGCTATTTTTAAAGTAACTAGAGGTTAGATTGGTTTTAATTGTAGAAGAATTGTGAATATAAGTGATCAAACAGATGCAAAAGATGTACTGAACAATGAATATTTACAAAATGAGTTATGAATTCTTCTTGCAAAAATCTGAATGTACAAATATTGTAACACAACCCAGTAATTACATTACTAAACAAGAACTAAGTAATTACTTAAAAAAAAGGAATTTATAGAAGTTATTGCAGAACTATATTTAACTCCATACTCAAATAAGTTAAGAAAACTATTTATAAAGTATATGACAAATAAATTATTCAATTTACTTTTAAGGCTGGAGGTGAAGAGAAAATGCACAATTTCAATGAATATAATTTAATTCTTAAAAAAGTAATTGTTGTTTGTGAAAATATAAACAGAGAATTAACATTTAATGATTTTGATATTTGGGTCAGTGTTGATGTATTGAAACATTTAATCCTCTCAAATTAACAACTAAAAATAGAAGACAAAGAATTGAAATCCTTGTTCAATTAGTAAAAGTAAAAATAGTAAATTAGTTAAAAATATTTGTTAGTGAATGTCTGAATATTCGTGAACAAATTATTAATAAATTACATAAACCAATTAGAAAGGATTTTAAAGGAAAAAATATAATTTCTTTTGGAACAGATGAATTATGGCAATCTGATTTAGTCGAAATGGATTCAAGTAATTTCAAAAGTAAATAAATTATATAAATAAATTAAATGTCGCAGATTTTTCAAAATTTGCGTGGCTATTCCAGTTAAGGACAAAACAGGTAAAAATTTATATCATTCTTCCGAATAAATATTCTAGTCAAGATAACGAAAAAATGGTACAGAATTTTATAATGAAGAATATCAAGAATAAATGAAAAATTATTCAGGTTTTAGTGATTTAAAATCAACTGCTGTTGAACGATTTAATACAACACTGAAAGATAATATGTGGAAGAAATTCGCTCTTCAAGGCAATTATAAATGAGTTGACTTAGATTCTAAGTTAATTGATGAATATAGTAACACAAGACATGCAATGATAAAAATGGTTCCGAAAGATGTAAATAGAGGAACTGAAAAAAATCTTATTGAATACATTTTATGTAACTGTTTTATTGGATACTGAACATGGATATAAAATTGGTGATAAAGTTAGAATAAGTTGGTAAACAAAAATTTTTTAAATTCAACATGTTATTTGTTCTAATCCAATTACACATAATTTGAAAGATTTAAATGACAAACAAACAAAAGGAAATTTTTATGAACAAGAACTACTGAAAATTAATTTTGCAGATGTTTATCATGTCGAAAAAGTTTAAAATATGGAACGTATTAAATGGTATGTTAAATAGTTAGGTTTTGATAATTCACGCAATAGTTGGGTATTTAAAAGTAATGTAATTTTTTAAAAGGTTAGTAAATAAAGTTTATATATAAATGGGAAGTGTTGTTGTGAACTTGAACAAATTTTCATTGCATACAATATTCATTATGCTTTTTATTTCAATAAAGAATATAGAGTTTATTGTGGTTTTCAAATATATAACAAAACTGACTACTGACTGAATAATTTGAGAATATCAAATTTGAGTTAAAGAAATCAAATGGTTTTAACGAATTTTGTATATTATATGTACAAAAAATTTATGACTGTTATTTAAATTTAAATATGAAAAAAGTAGTTAGAAATTTAATTTAAATTCTAGGAAACTTTTACTAGTTTAATTATATCTTAATAGAATTGTTTTTGTGAATAATCAGCCAAAGTATTAAAATAATTTCGATAACAAATAATTCTTCAATTTTTTTTCTAAATCTCTGTAACTCAATCCATACTTTATTTTACTATAATTTTCCAAGCTTTTAAATTACTCAACTTTCTTGTTAATTTTATTTAGGTTGTAAATATATAGAACGAAATTTTATATTTATCTTATTAAGACGATTACAGTTATAATGTAGCTTTGAGTTTCTTAATCGAAATTTCGGTTGATGATATAGGTAGCTAAGATTTGATTGATGCTATTTATAAAGAGAAACATTTATTAGGTTGGTACTTTTTAAATAGAGTAGACTTTGTTTTTTTCAGTATAGGCTAATGAAGTTTGATGCTTCTTATTTATAACGAACAAAATTTATTACATTTGAAAATTTTTAAATGAATAATGAGAGTTTAGTTTCTCAGGATAGGTAAATGATGTTTGATGTTTCTTTTTGTAAAGAAAAAAATTTATTATATTTGTAAATCTTTTAAATGAGCAAATGAGAATTCGTTTTTTTTCGATATAGATAAATAAGGTTTGATGATTGTTATTTAGATCACTAGGGAACGATTGACAAGAATGGGGGAAAGAAATACAGTAGAGGAGGAAGGGGTAGCTTCGAGATACAAAATAGTGAAGGTATGGTAGCAGAGGATCAAGTAGGTAAAAAGACGAGGGCTAATAGAAATCCATGGGTAACAGAAGAGATGTTGAATTTAATTGATGAAAGGAGAAAATATAAATATGCATTAAATGAAGTAGACAAAAAGAAATAGAAACGCCTGAAAAATGAGATCCATAGGAAGTGCAAAATGACTAAGCAGAAATGGCTAGAGGACAAATGTAAAGATGCAGAGGCGCATATCACTAAGGAAAACTGAAGAGACCTTTCGAGAAAAAAGAATCACTTGCATGAATATCAAGAGCTCAGATGGAAACCCAGTTCTAAGCAAAGAAGGGAAATCAGAGAGGGGGAAGGAGTATATAGAGAGTCTATACAGGGGTGATGTTCTTTAGGACAATATTATAGAAATGGAAGAGAATGTAGATGAAGATGAAATAGGAGATATGACACTGTGTGAGGAGTTTGACAGAGCACTGAAAGACCTAAGTTGAAACGAGGTCCCAGGAGTAGACAACATTCCATTACAACTACTGACAACCTTGGGAGAGCCAGGCCTAACAAAACTCCACCATCTAGTGAGCAAGATGTATGAGACGGGCGAAATAGCTTCAGACTTCAAGAAGAATATAAGAATTCCAATCCCAAAGAAAGTACAAGTTGACAGATGTGAAAATTACCGAACTACCAGTTTAATAAACCGCGGCTGCGAAATACTAACACAAATTCTTTACAGACGAATGGAAAAACTGGTGGAAGCCGACTTCGGGGAATATCATTTTGGATTCTGTGGCAATGTTGCAACACGTGAGGTAATGCTGACCCTAAGACTTATCTTAGAAAATAGATTAAGGAAAGGCAAACCTACGTTTCTAGCATTTGTAGACTTAGAGAAAGCTTTTGGCAATGTTGACTGGAATACTCTCTTTCAATTTCTGAAGGTGGCAGGGTAAAATACAGGGAGCAAAAGGTTATTAACAATTTGTACAGGAACCAGATGGCATTTATAAGAGGGGCATGAAAGGAAAGCAGTGGTTTGGAAAGGAGTTAGACAGAGTTGTAGCCTATTCCCGATATTATTCAATCTGTATATTGAGCAAGCAGGAAAGGAAACAAAAGAAAAATCCGGGGTAGGAATTAAAATCCATGGGGAAGAAATAAAAACTTTGAGGCTTGGCGATGACATTGTTATTCTGTCAAAGACAGCAAAGGACTTGGAAGAGCAGTTGAATGGAATGGATAGTGTCTTGAAAGGAGGATACAAGATGAACATCAACAAAAGCAAAACAAGGATAGTGGAATGTAGTCGAGTTATCTCAGGTGATGCTGAGGAAATTAGATTAGGAAATGAGACGTATAAAGTAGTAAATGAGGTTTGCTATTTGAGGACCAAAATAACTGATGATGGTTGAACTAGAGAGGATATAAAATGTAGACTGGCAAAGGTAAGGAAAGTGTTTTTGAAGAAGAGAAATTTGTTAACATTGAGTATAACTTTAAGTGTCCGGAAGTAGTTTCTGAAAGTATTTGTATGGAGTGTAGCCATGTATGGAAGTGAAACGTGGACAATAAATAGTTTACACAAGAAGAGAACAGAAGCTTTTGAAATGTGGTGCTACAGGAGAATGCTGAAGATTAGATGGGTAGATCACATAACTAATGAGGAGGTATTGAATAGAATTGGAGAGAAGAGAAATTTGTGGCACAACTTGACTAGAAGAAGGGATCGGTTGGTGGGGCATATTCTGAGGCATCAAGGGATCACCAATTTAGTAATGGAGGGCAGCATGGAGGGTAAAAATCGTAGAGGGAGAACAAGAGATGAATACACTAAACAGATTCAAAAGGATGTAGGTTGCATTAGGTACTGGGAGATGCAGAAACTTGCACAGGATAGAGTAGCATGGAGAGATGCATCAAACCAGTCCCTGGACTGAAGGCCGCAACACCCACAACATTTATAAAAAATAAAATATGAGATTTGTAAATTTTTAAATGAGAATTTTGTTTTGTGGGCATGGATAAATTATTTGGTTGGTTTAAAAGGGGGTGGGGGGAATGGTCCAAACTGCTTGGTCATCAGTCCCTGATAAATTTTTTGGTTTGGAAATTCTGTGAAATTAGAACTTTGATTTATAACCTGGAATCTTTAATCCAAAATGTTCTTTGGTCCAGAACTCTCATCAATATACTACTTCCACATTTAATAGTTCTCCAATTAGATGAGAGCAGGACAGTATGGGTCTCATCAGTACTATCTACTACTAAATTCTGCCTTTGAGGTATGTTCCACAATTCTTGTATATATACGCTTTTCCAGAATCTTTGAAAAAGCAGTTAGAAGGGAAATTGGTTTTTAATTTGTGACTTCAGTTTTGTCACCTTTCTTATTTGCTACGCCAGTCATTCCTGATAGGTCTGCTTGCTGTAATGGGTTTTGGTGGTTCACAGTGTCAAAGGCTTTTGACAAGTCACAAAATAATTTTATTGTTACCATTTTGTCATTAATTGAATCCAGAACTTTATTTGCGAAAGCGTAGATTGCTTGTTCGGTTGACAGACCTTTTCGGAAACCAAATAGAATTTTACTGAGAATGTTACATTTATCTGGATGTTCCACAAGTCTCTTATATATATGCTTTTCCAGAATTTTTGAAAAACTAGGTAGAAGGGAAATTGATTTTTAATTTATGACTTCAGTTTTGTCACCTTTCCTGAAAAGGGGTTTTACAACAGCACATTTGAGTCGGTTAGGCTAAGTTCCTTGTTGTAAGGTTACATTGAAAATGTGACTAAGTACATCACTTATACAAGCACAGCCTTGTTTCAGTAAATTATTAGAGATATTATCTAATCCAGTAGAATACGTATTCCTTAGAAAGATGATTGTTCTTTTCATTTCAGATGCTGTGCCAGGTGTAATATGAATTTTACCTGTATGTTTGGGTAGAGTCTTTTGCATATGACACAGAACTTCATTAACACAGCCCTTTCAGTCTATCTGTTCTGAATCTGTCAAGAAGTGGTTGTTGAAAATATTGACTATGTTTTCAGAATCATGTACTAGACTTCCTTCATGTTCAGATCTTCAAAAGTTCTTATGGACTTCCCTGTCTCCCTTCTAACAATATTCCAGATAGTCTTCATTTTGTTATGAGATTTATCAATATCTTTCTCATAATAACAATGCTTTTGATTATTGTATTACCTTCTTTAGTATCTTACAGTACATTTTATAATAGCCAGTTCATTGTGTCCTTAGTCATTCTAACTGCAATGTAATGTTCCCTCTTTGTTTTACATGATTGTTTAATTCCCATTGTGACCCAAGGTTTGTTTGGTAATGTACCAGTATTGCTTCTAACAAACATGTTTTGGGAATACCTCTTCAGAGATGGCTGAGAAATCATTTATAAATATATTAAATTTAGCATTAACCTCAGCCACCCTGTATATTGGGTTCTAGCCCAACTGTTGCAGTTTTTGTGTAAAGATGTCAACTCTAGACATTGACCTAATGGATTTCCAGATGGGGATTAATTCCTTGAGAGGTGTACTGTCATACAGTGTGAGGAGTTGTCCATCATGGTTACACAACCCATTCAGGGGTGACAGTGAAGCTCTGGTACCTGCTTAATTCTATAAATACATTGTCTATCAAAGCCTGACTCTAAGGTGTGATACTAGTGGGAAAATCAACTGCAGTAAGATTATATGAATTCATCAGATGTTGGAGCTCTACTTTGCAGTTGGTTTCAGTTAAAAACTCTACATCAAAACCCTCAAATAATAATTTCACTATTTTTAGTAAATAAATCAGAGAACTATAATTCTATTTGAACAAAAAAAAAAAAAAAAACCTAAAATTAGTTCCAGGTGCTCTGTAAATTAGCACGACTATTATTGGGGAGTTACCTACATTAATTTCTATTGCACATGCTCCAAATAGTTGTTCTAAACAGTATTTCCTTACATTTATAGCTCTAAACATAATATTATTTTCAACGAAAATAGCTACAACACCTCTTTCCTTGTTCTCCCTAGAACAGTAGCATGCAATATTGTAGTCAGACTCTAAATGTAATAAATTAATGCCAGTTGTGATACATTATTTAGGAAAATATAATATTTGAGCATTTTTTATACAATTTCTCTCATTTATATTAACTGATAGCTGATCTGCTTTGCTGATAATCCTCTAATGTTTTCATGAAAGATAAACAGGTTAGACTTGATTGTACAAGTGGCACTTGTCTTGGGTGCTTTTTGTTCATTGTGTCTGTAGTTTAGTTAAAAATTCTTTCACACGAGATGGGCGCACTACTTTCCATCTTCTTACTATTCCTTGTGCAGTCTGCTTTGCTGTTGTGTTTACTTCTGTCGGTGCTGGAACTTCTTCTTCTTCTTCTGCAGGTGATGTTATGCCTAAGAAGTTCTTGGTGTATTTTTAGGTGCTGCTTCATGGTGATCATCAAGTGGTAAAGCTATTTTTGAAGCTCGCAAAATCTGTGCTTCGTTCACCTCTGTTCTTATTGGCTTGAACCATTTCGTGACTTGCATCTGTTTTACTGTTGAATTGTTACTTTCTGACCTACTGGACTTAAACCACTTTGTAATTGGCAACTGATTGATGGCTTTACTGTTTGCTGCTCGCAAAACACTTTGTGGTTAGGCATATGATTGCCACTTGTCCTAATATCTTCACTGTCCCGTGAAATATAAATAAATATTTTATCAGCAAGTATCCCATTTCCTGCTGCATTTAAATGAAGTCCATGAGCTGTATAGAAACTCCATTCCAAAATGTCTATGTCTATAACACCGACATTCTGGAAATTAGTATATATTTTGGTGAAACTCTTTTTTGCAACACTCATTTCACGGTTCATGCATGACCAACCAGCCATTCAGTAAATCATGATGTTGTGGGTCATTCACAACGAGCACATTTGTATGAATTAAATTATTTAAGCATTTTATCAGTTCTGTGCTAGACTTGTAAATCTCACTTTGATAGAAGCCATTACAGCCTCCCAGCAATACAATGAAATTGTCCTAGGTCAAACTAGTTACATACTTCACTTAATTTTGTCAGAAACTTTAAACATTGTTATTGACTGATGTCCAGCAACCACACGTTTACTTAATTACAGAATGTATGTATAGCCACTTCGGCTGCACAAATTTGTCAAATTGACCATGGTTTTGGCAGCACTAAAACGGTCTTCATCAGAATTAGTGGCTCTATCTTGAAAAAAGCTTTTGTTGCGTAATTGCAGCTGTTCATTAAGAATGAGACCACCCTTCATTCTGATTTAGACCACCATAGCGCTGTCAAAATGATGGTCAATCTGACAAGAATTTTATGCAGCCGAGGTAGCTATACATATAATTAAGTTAACCCATGGTTGCTGGATGTCAGCCAATATCAATGTTTAAAATTTCATGATTCCCACCTGCTGAGGTCTCTAAGGCTGTGACGATATACAAAGACTTGAAAATGAAAATTCTGAATTCTTCCGATAGGCTGAACATCGAAGAAGAGCTAGAGATTTTTAAACACCTATCTCATTCTTAACAAACGGTTGCAATTATGCAACAAACACTTTTATCAAGGTATAGAGCCGCTAATTCTAATGAACACTGCCTTAGTGTTGTTGAAACCATGGTCAATTTGACAACAATTTTATGCCACTGAGGTGGCTATACATACATTCTGTAATTAATTTTGTTAGGTTTGCTAGTTCACACAATGGAGCTCCAGGCTTCAAGAATTCAGATCCCTTGAAATTGTATTTTTCCTTTACCACTGCGGATATTCCCAGTCGTGAGTAGTCCAGACACACATGTTTTTTTGTATTTTATAATTTTCGCACTCAGGGGATTGCCTAGCAATGGTCTGTTTAGTTTTTGTGATTGATTTCCCAACTTTTCGACTTCAGCTGGTGTGATCATTGAATCTTTAGCAGTGAACACAGAAAAGTTTTTATGCACTCGAGTTTACTGTTTTTATGCACTTAAGTTTCAGTGTTTTTCCACACAGAAGTTTCGCTGTTATTTTGAGATTGTATTTCCTGGGCGCTGTTTTCTTCCTTGTTCCACTTGTCTGCTGAGGCCGAATTTTCTTGGTTCATCAGTGCCTCACCTTTCCTGCATTGAAGTTTCTTCATGTGCAGTTTCAGGGCACCGACTATAAATTGTAAACTGGAAATACGTTCATTTAGCTTTGAAATTTCCTCCTATATATCCTCTTGAATTTCTATAACATTGCCTTCAAGTTTACCTCCCTTGTCCAGACCTTTTATACACTCCTTTCACCTTTCAACTTTCTCTATTTTACTTAGTACTGGTTTTCCATTTGAGCTCTTGATATTCACATGGCTGCTTATCTTTACTCCAAAGGTGTCTTTAATTTTCCTGTAGGTAGCATGTTTCTTTCCCCTAGCAAAACTGCTTCTAAATCCTTACATTTGTCCTCTCACCATTCCTGCGTAGCCATTTTACACATCCAGTCAGTTTCATGTTTTAGACATTTGTATTCCCTTTCACCTGCTTCTTTTGCTGCATTTTTATATTTTTCCCTTTCATTACTTAAATTCAATATCTCCTGTTTTACACAAAGATTTATAGCTGGCCTTGTCTTTTTACTTATTTGATCCTCAGCTGCCTTCACTGTTTCATCTCTCAAAGCTACCCATTCATCTTCTGCTGTATTCCTTTCCCCTGTTCTAGTTTCCTAACGCTCCCTCTGAAAATCTCAAAAACCTCTGGTGATTTCTACTTTTCCATATCCTATCCCCTTAATTTCCTATCTTTTTGCAATTTCTTTAATCTACATTTCATAACCAATAAATTGTGGTCTGAATCTACATCTATCCCTTGAAATGTCTTACAATTTAAAATCTGGTTCCAAAATCTATGTCTTACTATTATACAAGATGCAAAAAAATGCCACATTTGGTGGTCGGCATGTGAGTCCTCATCCTAATTCAAGACAAAAGTGTATCTAGCAAAATCCAATTCCACCAATAGGTTTTATAGAAATGTGATTTAAAAATTGAGGCAAAGCTGTAACTAGATACAGCATGGCCAAGAACAGGTAGCATCAACTCTACACTGTGCCAAAGCTGACCCATTAGCTCTGTAAGATGAGGCAATGCTGTGAGGAATGATATGCAAACTCACCAATGTTCGAGTTGCACTTATGCCAAACACTTTTTCCAGTTACAGCATAAATCTGCACCCACCGTGTGTTATCTTGTGTATTTCTTTCTGTTACTATTAAATTTATTTAAACATTAACACACACGATGACCTTCTTACAGACATAAACGACCAATTTGTTTTGTATGTGACACAAATAAAGCCAATAGAAGTAACTGGATACAGTAACACTGTCTGTATCCAGTGTGGCACAAAAAATTATGTACACAAACTACACTAGAGTGCACATTATGTATGATTGATGCCCAGGATTATCTTCACACAGCCAGTATGTACATGTATGGGCAACTTTCAATTGAGAGAAGATGCTCAAAGTGACCATCTTGCATTTTCAAACACCTTGCCACATCCTGGATCATACTTTCTGGACCCTATGCAACACAACTGCATCCATCACTGCGAAAGTAGTATGTACACAAGCTGCTAGGTCATGTACATCCATGGATGGGACTACAAACTGGCTCCTGTAAATGTCGCCACACATAAAACTCTAGTGGATTAAGGTCCGGGGAACGTGGAGGCCAGAACACTGGACCTCTACAACCAATTCATTTCTGTGGAAATACTTCATCTAAATATGTATGCACATTCATTCAAAACTGCAGCAGTGTACCATCATTCTGAGACAATGGCTGTCACTGAGCAGCAAGTGGACATTTTCTAATGCATCATACCAAGCACTGCAAAGAGATGGGTGATAATGGGGCACATTGAACTTGTCTAGAAATAGGTAAGAGCCCAAAAGCTCTCCCCCCATGGTTCCAGCCTACAGGTATATGCCAAAGTATGGCTGAAAGCTGTACTCATGTGGGACATGTGGGTTGTGTTTCAACAAATAATGGCTGTTGTGGAGGTTGAAAATAACCTTCACAAGCGAAGCTAGATTCATCAGTCTATATCACCTTATTTATAAAATGTTTATTATCTCCTACTTCGTGCAAAAGCCATTCACAAAAATTGTACTCACTGAACATGATCTTCTGACCACTGATGTTCTGTTAACGTGTAATGATATGGATGTAATTCTTTATTGTGCAACACTTCAACAATCAGTCTTTCAGATATTTTGAACTGCCTTGCAAAATCATGGGTACTTCACTGAGGTGAATGGTGAATGGTTTCAAGATTTGCTTCCTCTGTTTGTGGAAGATGTCTAGTCCTTGGATGCCCTCTGCCCTTTACTAGTGGATCAAGACTACCAGTTAGCCATAGGTGTTTCTCCTGGTGACAAACAACATTCTTATTGGGATGGCACCTTTGAGGGTATTGTGCAGAATACGCATGAGCAACAGCAGTAGCTTGGTTATCAGATGCACCCAGCACCAAAAGCACATTGACATATTCATTGTTTGCATAGTCTATCAGGAAGTTGCCCTACATGACCTTGATGGGACCAGTTAATGTTGAGCTCTGTGTGGTTAGTAGACATGTGCATACAGTTTAATGGAGCCCACTGTCATGACAAATGACAAAATGATATCCTGCTTATAAACGAAGAGAACTAGGGAATGAGCAGGTAAAAATTAAAAAAGAAACCTGACATTTATTTGAATGTGGGTTTTGATGGAAGGGGATTTTCCCATATGACCATTTCATGAGTGTACTGTGAGTATCAGGAATCTGGTAAAACATCAAATCTCTGATACTGTTACAGCCGGAAAAAGATCCTGCAAGAACTGGACCAAGAATAATTGAAGAGAATCATTTAACATGACAGAAGTGCAATCCTTCTGCAAATTGCTGCAGGTTCCAATGCTGGGCGATCAATAAGCATCAGCATGCAAACCATTCAATGAAATATCATCAATATGGAATTTTGGAGTCAAAGACCCTCTCGTGTACCCTTGATGACAACATGACACAAAGCTTTAAGCCTCTCCTAGGCCCATCAACATCAACATTGTGTTGGTGGCTGGAAACATGCTGACTGGTCAGACGAGTTTCATTTCAAATTCTATTGAGCGTATGGATGTGCATATACAAGTATGGAAACAACCTCATGAATCCATGGACCCTACATGTCAGCAGGGGACTGTTCAAGCTCGTGGAGGCTCTGTAATGGTGTGGGGCATGTGCAGCTGGAGTGATGTGGGACCTCTGATACATGAAGATATGACTCTGACAGATGACACATACGTAAGCATTCTGTCTGATCACCTGCATCCATTCACGTCCATTGTGCATTCCGATGGGCTTGGGAAATTACAGTAGGACAATGGAACACCCCACATGTCCAGAATTGCTCCAGAGTGGCTCCAGGAATTCTATTCTGAGTTTAAACACTTCCGCTGGCCATCAAACTCCCCAGGCATGAACATTATTTAGCATATCCGGGATGCCTTGCAACGTGCTGTTCAGAAGAGATCCCCACCCCCTCGTACTCTTACATATTTATGGACATCCCCGCAGGATGCCCAAATTGCAGAATCGCATGAGCATACAGAGGCAGTGAGGGACATCTTTTCTGATAATTAGCAGGTGGAGCAATTAGGTAGCATGGTAAACAGTCCCCAGTGACCTGTGTGACCTCCCAGGTGGCCTCACCTCTGACCAGGTCAGCACGTGTTGCTGCCATTGGTGATTCAGGTGCATTGGCATTGCTGCACTGTCGATCCTTGTCCTTGTGGGCTCAGCAGGTCTAGGCTGCTCACACCATCATAATTCCACATGCGGCATTTCTTGTGTCATCAGTGCCATTCTCCTTCTGCTTGTTGCGTGAGCCAGCAAGCCTGCCCCAATTGTCATTTGTTGCGTGTTCACCAAGACTGCTTGAACGTATATGGTCATCCATCAGATAGGCCATTTGGTATCTGTTTCTGACTGTAAGTGGGCCATGAGAGGCACTGGATGTCCCAGTGTTTTCACTGCACTCTGGGGCTGCCTCCGGCACCCTGCACAGGTCACACCTACATATTTTGCTGACATTGGTAGTGGACAGGTAACTGGTCAAATTTCAGGCAAACACAGGAATGATGGTTAACCTCATTAATTTAGATACATAGAAGCTCTTGGTGTACCTGGAGTTGCAATAGCCTCTTTATCAGGTTGTGCCTTATAGTAAACAGTGCATTCCTTTGTGAGGGCTCTTCTCCATTTCTGAGAATCTGGAATGGTAACTCACATTGTTAGTTGTCTTTGGATTAGACACTTTTTCTATTTTTGGGTTCCAGATCACTGAAAAAGTAAGTATAGTGTCTCAATCTGTGCCTTTTCAAGATCTTAACTCCTTACTGTAATCATACAGCCAGCTGTTTGAAAATACCTTGGGCCGGCAGAAAGTTTTGAGGTACAAATTTCTCTTAAGCTGTCAGTGGTACATAAATCCTGTCATTCCTTCTCACTTCCTTTTCCATGTATGACAAGATAAAGGCAGGGTTGGCAGGATCAAGGTGTCATTTCTCCTATTTTGTTGGGTCAGTGGGCCACCCCTTAGGTGGTGATTCATATTTGCAAGAGCACTTTGCATCTTTGCTGTGATTTTAAACTGATGATCAAAGCACAATGTGTCACTGATTTGTATCTCATTCTGTGACAGGCAGAATTATTGGCAAAGTTGTCACCAATATTTTCCCTGCATCAGCTTGTAAGATGCCTACCTGCAGTTGCATTGGACACATTTTCTTGGACTTTCCTGGTCCTGTACATACCCAACTGGCTTTTCCAGTTTATTTGCTTGCCTTTTGGAATCTCATCTGCACCTGGAGTTAATCAACACTACTTGGAACAACTGATTTAGGACATTCCCTGTTGTGTTAGTTACCTTGACCGATGATACCTGGGTAACATGCCCTACTTGGGAAGAACACCCACAAAACCTGCAATCAATTTTCCAACGCCTCCTGGAGAATGGAATTTGTTGCAAACTGGAAAAGTGCTGATTTTCTTCCTAAATGTGCTCTTTTTGAGTCATGTGCTTAGTAAAGATGGTGTCATTCCTATGGATGACCACATCAAAGTCATCATGAACCTGCCAGCAAACAAGCACCTGAAGGAGTTCCCATCTTTTTTGGGTAAGATTTTGTATTATTCTCAGGTCACTCCATGAGGTGTGCACATCTGCCAACCTCCTAACCAGCTTCACCAGAAAGGTGTTAAGTTTGTCTGGGCTGCAGATTGTCAATGGGATTTTCAGTCTCTCAAGCAGTTGTGGCGTAGAGCGCCATAAATATCAATATTTGTTTAGCATATAAGTGTGCTATCTTTGAGGAGAGGGCTTTGGGAAGATGTCGGCCGCTAACGGCAGTTAGCCTCCGGACTTGGTTCTGTGTAGAAGCGAAGTGCTAATAAATCTGTGTCTGAGAGAATTCTAGTTGTTTACATACAACTATATCCTATACCCTCACTGGTGACCCCATTTTTTTGTGTAATATGCGTCCGAGTTACTGCCCGAAGGTTATTTATGCGCCTACCGCGTTGGGTTTCTTTGCAATCACGAGGGCCTTTGTTCAGCTTCAGACAATGGCCTTTCAGCACTCACCGCCGCCCGGATTTCAGCAACATCTCTCCAGCACTCCTGCCATCGTAGTGGACATGCCGCAAGACTCTTCGGAATCCTTCAGTCCAAACATGCAGTGGAATTCATCGAGTGCCGCCAGTTTCTTCCAACCGCCAACGGTCGTGGACTCTGGCTTAGTTAGTCTAGACCTTTCCACGTGTTCTCCACAGAGTGTTGTTCGGAACATTCCTACTCCTGTGTCGAATGCACAATTCAATACAGTTCATGGCGTCGAGTGAAGTTTTGCTACTCTGGAAAATCCAGTAGTAAATTCAAACTCGAATCAGTTCCCGCCATGTGTGTATCCTTCCGCGCCGGCTAGTCAACAGGTGCTCAATGCTCGCCAAACAGCAAATATCACACCGAGTGTGCATCCTAGTGGACATGTGTGGGATCCTTGTGTTGCTTCTAATCAAGTCAACAATTCTGTGCTGGACAGTAATTACCCCGACATCTACAACCAGCCCCACCACTCATGGTTGAGTGAATACAGTGTGCATGACGGACATTCACCGGCGTACTTAAGCACTTGTGGCTTCTCTCCGAGCTACCACGTCAATGAGAATGCACATTTTGACTACGATCCTCACACTGTTCGAGCGTCCGTCGCTTCTCAGCCGCCCCCCCAGCGTCAAGTGAATTTCGTGATACCCGCGTTACGGGACGCCAATAATTCGGACTCACTATCTTCTGCATGCTCTACTTCCGTCCGAAGAAATAGGTGCACCTCCGCAGTGACTGCAGTGCCGAATCTGCCGAAACTACCGACTTTAAACCCGCTCACCCGGAGTTCTGGTTTAACCTGGTTGAGCAAACATTCAATATCTGTGCTTTGGACGATGACACACGCTTTGCCTGCCTCATGAACCATCTTCACGATCTCGTCGATTTAATTTACGATCTGGTCAAAGCACCCCCCCCCCCCCAGCAGGGAAGTATGCTGTGGCGAAATAGATGATACTGGAGCTTGTCTCGAAAACCAGGAGAGAAAATGTGCGACAGCTCATCTACGAAGAGCGTCTCGGCAACAGGTCTCCTTCCCAGCTGTGGCGGTGCATCCGTCTTCTCGTCGATGAGCGCCACTTTAAATTGAGCACAAGTGCTGTGTGTGGCAATTTACGTGCCTTTGTTAGGCCTTCTGGCAAGGTGATTCTCCGCCCGCCTGCTGACGAAGTGCTATACCTCCACTCCAGGATGGGACGTTGTCTTCAACCACCGGCATATTGCTTGCTGACTTCACCGTCGACCACTTCCGCCGCCTGATGTGGAAGAACTGTATGTTACCTTCCTAACTTCTCACCCCCCCCATTCTTAGGGATGTACTCCATACTGTGCGGGGGGAGGGGGGGGGGTGGCGGCTATGTGGCATATAGAGCGGCATAAATATTGATATTTGTTCAGTGTGTAAGTGTGCTATCTTTGAGGAGAGGGCTTTGGGAAAATGTTGGCCGCTAATGGCATTTAGCCTCCGGACTTGGTTCTGTGTAGAAGCAAAGTGCTAATAAATCTGTATCTGAGAGAATTCTAGTTGTTTACCTATTCCCTTATAGTGCTTGTCTCTGTATTTCTGCATGGCTTCCTTTACACCAGATAAACCTATTAACCCTGGCCTGTGACGTCTAACAGTGTGGTATTATCATGGAAAAAAGTGCTGATGGCTTGCACTAGATTTTCTTCTAAAATCATTTTTGTCAATGTTGCCGCTAATGCCCAAAAAACATGTGTATTAGTTAATGACAACAAATCAGAATTGTAGTTAATGAGTTGCAATATCATTGTGGAGGCCGCAGTATTAGTACCAGAAGCAACAATGGAGGCACAAGGTGCATCTTGACTAGTACATCTGAATATGGATTTGTCAGAGCTCCTATCATACAAAGCAGAGTGTGCGACACATTGTCCATTCGTGGCAAAGCTGATCTAGATCAGAAGGCAGTTTTTATATGGTTATTAAAAACAGTGAAAACCATAATGCAGACTCACTGTCCAAGATTTTGGTCATTAAGAGACTCAGTTTTCTACAATTTGTTCTGCTCATTATGAGAGGTGACTGCTGAGCAAAGTTTGTATTTACCATGACATTTTTTACCATTGCAGATGACGGTTCCAAAACACATGCACACAGGTTGACAGTACTGTCACAACTGTTCCCCCATCCCCCTTTTCCATGGTCTTCAATTTGGTGATTGAGAGATGGCACTATTTTCAACAGGACAATGCTCATCCACATGTGGAACATTTCTGTATGAGTTGTCTGTGTGATATTGAGATACTCCCATGGTCAGCAAGGCCCCCAAATCTGTCTCCGAAACAACACATGTAGGACCAGCTCGAATGTCAACTCTGCCCCAGTGCCAGTATCCAGAATATCGAGGACTAGTTACAACAGTTGTAGTCCAGGTTATCTTAGAAGAGGATACAAAGGTATTATGACAACATCCCCAATCAAATCAGTGCATGCCTAGAGGTCAGTAGGGGTGCAACATCATTCTGTTAAGGGGACTCATACAGCCAAGTTCTTTGTAAATTTGATTTGATATTGCAGTCACTTAAATAACATCACATACCCTCTCAACCTGTAGAGTTTCATTTTATTTCTTTCTTCCTTTCTGGATGTTTCACTTTTTTGATCAGGAAGTGTAAATAAAATAAATAATAAATAAATGAAATGTTCGTTTCCATGCATTAAAATGTCAAGATGCTCATTAAAGATATTTTTATGTGAAAATTTATGAAAATTAGATTTTTTTAAAAATGAATGGGCATAGCTGTTACGTGTTATGTTGTATGTTTATTGTGAAAGAGAACAGAGGGGACGGAAGAGTCATCTTGCGAAAGCAGCAAAAATCTGTACCAGGAACATTGCCCGATGGTGGCACAATTATGTGCTAGCTGCAAAAAATGAATTTGAGCTAGCTGCTAAAATTCAAGGTCATCATCATAACAGCTGTAATACAGAACCAAAGCATTGTAACTTTGGCTGTTTTAGGACTTACGTGAGACTGTTCATTAGAATTTTGCCTGGGTCAGCACATCAGTCATAGTGGTAAATGAGGAGCTCTACTAGTATGTTACAATGTGGTAATGTATGTGATAGAACATATTCTGAATCTCTGAAGTTGATATGGGTGTTTAAGTCTAATTTCTAAAATATTTTGGAAAGTAATAGTGAGAGAGTTGGACAGTGATTGGTAATCAAAAACGTGGTGGAGCCATGTACGATTTGTCCCAATTTTTGTTTTGTTCCTGTTGAATAGGAAGTGTAGGTTGGAAAACCTTAGACCATTAGTGGGATTTTAAGATTTTTTCTATGACTCAACACCATGCCAATCAGTGTACTATGCTTTAATTGGTCCAGTATCATTGTGTGTTCATTTTACATGTAGTTAGAGAGATAACAATAATAATAATAATTAATAACTGAATAGCAATAATCTAACAACAGAAGAAGAAACTAGCTCATGAAAAAATGTCCTTACCATCACTAAATATGAGAAAGTTATTTTTACCATTTGTGCAGATTCAGTATCAAACTCTTTTTTTGAATGTGGCAAAGCTTTTACGCAAAATTTGATCAAGTGATATCAGTAATTCATAGCAGTCAGATGCAGGTAAGAGTTTAAATTAAATCAAATACTATATGATAGCACAGACACAAAAATATTTGTCAGGCACCTAGCAGAACATTAAGCATTATTATGATCCAAAGTCGTATAAAGTGAAATTCAAATTAAAAATATAAATCTTGTCTGTAATAATAATTGAATTTACCTGTGGTGATACACTTTTGAATACATTGGTACCGAGCGAGGTGGCGCAGTGGTTAGACACTGGACTCGCATTCGGGAGGACGATGGTTCAATCCCGCGTCCGGCCATCCTGATTTAGGTTTTCCGTGATTTCCCTAAATCGCTCCAGGCAAATGCCGGGATGATTCCTTTCAAAGGGCATGGCCGACTTCCTTCCCCATCCTTCCCTAATCCGATGAGACCGATGACCTCGCTGTCTGGTCTCCTTCCCCGAAACAACCAACCAACCAATACATTGGTTACTTTGAGAATGTATTACCTTTGGTATATATAATCAATAAAATAATAAAGAATGACTGATATAATCCACTGGTAGTCAGCAGTTGTCACTCAATGGCTGTAAGTTTAATGACTGTGGAATACGAGGTTCTTAGGAAACTATGATTTTAACTGATCATGATTATGTGAATCCCCATGGGCATATCAGATACCAACTTCTAAAATATACAAGGAAAAATATCACAATGGTTGGAGCAATATATTTAATATTAGCTGTCACTATCATATTATGAAGCCTGCTTAGTGTCAAAAAACCCAATATCTGATAATATGACGTGGTAACATCACTCATGAACTCTGAGGAAGTGATTTCTTCTAATATACACTAGTTATGAAAGAATTTTCCAATTCTTGGGACTCTAGCAGGCATCATACATCCTGAAGATAACCTACTTTATTTTTTCAGATGACACATGAATGATTTGGAAGACTAATATAACATGCACTGTCACTTTAAAGGCAGCACTACATGAACCATTGAGCACAAATTTGCTGGATCTCATCAGAAACATATGCTTATGTGTTTTCCCTGCGTAGCAATGATATACCAGAAGTAAGGCACCACAAATTGAAGCCACCACAAATAAATGACTAAAACTGTGAGCTACATAACACATCCCCAAAACTTTCTTGTGCAGAATGTCTTACATAGTGAAAGGTTAATGAAAATGTTTTACGCAGCAGAGCATTAGCTTGTACTCTTTCTGTTATAAGCATAGAGTAGCAGAGAGAAGGTGTGGAAAGAAATAGTAAAATAAGTGCATCAAAGAGTCACACTATTTTGAACAGTGGTTATCACTTTTTTGGAAAAAATTATAATTACTAGTCTCATTAAATCAAAGTTGCAGCAATCTAAATATCAATAACATACCTTAAACCATCCATCTCTTTCAGAGCAGTTGGGAGGGTCACTAAAAAGTTATCATCCAGCAGGCAGATTGCAAGGTCAAGTTCCACCACTTCTTGTGGTACATTCTGAAGCTGTCAAAACAAAATAAATACTTAAATTAAAATTTGTAAGATCACTAACACAGCATCATTTTAATGTTTTTGTAATTATTGTCACCTGCAGTGTTACTACTTGAAACATTACACTGCAAAATCCTACATGCAATACAAACAATGAAATGATTAATGACATCCACTCAAAATATAGTGGAGGACTTAAGCAGTGAATAAGTGTGTGATCAAAGGTTCAACAAAGTAGTTCAGATTAAAAACTTGTACTCTTCTTTGAGCACACATATACCCACAGCAACACTGTCCAGGTTCTGCAGCTTGAATCGGATGACTGGTTGTCTTTGGTGGAAGAATGAAGAAGAGATGAAGAGAAGGAGACTGAAATGGAAAAAGGGGAGGGGGGTTTGGATTGGAGGAGAACAGGACAGATGTGTGGCATCAGAGATAGTTCACTACAGTGTAGATTTGTGTTACACACAAGTATAAGGACACAGGATTATAAAGGAGGTTCAGAAAGGCCATTAAGAGAATGGTGTAGATTGATTAGATATAAAAACAATACTCTGAGGACAAAAATGAAGGAATTGCTAATGCAGTACATCTTTTTCCTGGTAATGAACACTTGAAGGCAAACTTACATTGACTATGGCATCCATCCCTCCCTCAAATGATTTTAAGTTTAAAAAAACTGTTCCTTATATGTATTATGTATAGAGTGTTCAACAGTGCATATAATTTGTTTTTATATTTTAAATTTGCTCGAAGTGTAATGTTCTAGTTGCCCTATATCTCGAACAGCTGTTACACTGTTAGATGCACTGGCCAAATAAAGAAATAACGTAAATGTATTTATTTGTGTCATATTCTATGACTGTATTAGCATGTATCATTTATATTTTTTAAATTGTTTTTTTTATATTTTTGTATATTGGCACAGCTGATGTAAGTTTTCTCATTTCTATATTGCATAGCAGCTGTTGATTTGGCACAGTGAGTATGCAGAATTTTGTTGTCTATCTTCTGTTTTCACTTACTTGCTGCTTAAGGTAAATGGTATTTTTTCATGTCATAAGCATTTTTTTGTTGTTGCAAATACTTTATCTGTACAAAATCATTTTTATCCAGTATTTAGAATTTTATTGCCATCAGCCATCTATCTTTGTGGAAACACAAGATTTCTGGCTTTCAATAAATAAATAAAAAAGAAAAAAACTGTTAAATCATAAAATAACCTAAAGTGAAGGATCCAGAGAACAGAAGTGAGAAGTCAGTGTCTGATGGGGTAGAGAGGGAGTCACAAAAAATGAGACAGGACCAGAGGTGAACGCCAGTGTATGATTAGGTCTTATTGTTTATGAGACCAGGAAGGCTGTGGAAACAGAAAATATATTTGAAGGGCAATTACCATTTGCACAATTCAGAGAAGCTTAGGTATCAATCAAGATTCTAGCAACTGTAAGGCAGCCACTGACATTGACAATGCCTCCTTTTAGATATCCCCAGAGCCAAAAGTCACATAGATTCAGATCAGATGATCTTGCAGGCCATGCATTTGGAAAACCTCTGGAGATAGCATGTTCAAGGAATGTTGCATTAATCAGTTCTTTCAATGGTGGAGGGAAATGAGATGATGCCTCATCTTGCATAGAAACAGTGATTTCCATGCTGTTGAGCTCTTCCAAACAGCATGCTGTACAAGGAGATCTCAATAACTTTCAGACGTCATGCTACACCTGACAGGTCTTCTGAATATACTCTGTTCAAAGAAGAATGGACAGAGTATAAAGGTGTTTATGAATACACACCACAAAGACACACACAGTGAGTGAAATGGCTCTTTGTGCACAACATCGAATTAACAGAATCTCAGAGCTTGCTTGTCTGTTTATTTACTGCATCCTGTAGAGTAAAATGTGCCTCACCACTCCATAGAATATTGCTTGGCCACTTGTCATCAATTTTGATGTATGCCAGAAACTGAAGAACAAATTCAGAATGTTACTGCAGATCACAAGGTTTCAGTTGCTCACCATATGAGTCTTGTACAGGTACCAGTGTAAAATCGACCATAAAACTTTCTGTTCTGTTGAACATGGGATGGACAGTTCTCATAACACTGCATGAGCACTAGCACTACTTGGAGAACATGCTGCATGGTCAGTTAGGAAGAGGAGATTAGTGTTTAACATCCCGTCAACAACGAGGTCATTAGAGACGGAGCACAAGCTCGGGTGAGGCAAGGGTGGGGAAGGAAATCGGCCGTGCCCTTTCAAAGGAACAATCCCGGCATTTGCCTGAAGCGATTTAGGGAAATCACGGAAAACCGAAATCAGGATGGCCGGAGGCGGGATTGAATCGTCGTCCTCCCGAATGCATGGTCAGTTACAGCAACAGCAACCTCATCAATAACTTCCACCAGGATAGGATGCCTTCCTAGTCCTGGTGCCTTGCAAAGCTCACTCATGTTTTCAAATTTCATTATCATCTTCTTTAAACCATTTAATGATATCAAGCATCTCCTCAGAGCTCTGGGTCAGCAATACTGTCTAAAGGCAGCACTGTAATTGCTGCCATTTACATAAAACAGTTTCACTAACAATGCACAGTCTCTCATTTCAATAGCCACATTGCTCACTCACATTACGGCTTGTCAATTGACAGTGTGGATGTCATACCATCATACAACCAAAGTACAGTGTAAGATCTGCACTTGATGGTCAAAATTGGAACTAATAATTTTCCAGTGTAAATCGGTTCCATATTAATCCATTAGCATATTTAATTCTACTGCTCTATGATAATTACAGCTCACACTGAACTTCCATGGGTAACACTTTAATTATAACCACCTGGTAGTTTGGTGATTGTCATTCATATGGGTGAACTGTTCATGAATACTTGTGCACACGTTAAAAGCCATGCAGCTGTTGAAGAGGTATTGCATATGATGTGATTGCTGTCAGAGGTGACCCTGCCTCTGGCTGCACTGTTGACAGATCTGGAATAGGATGTGCTCCATAGATGCATGGGACAGGCCTTGCATGTCAGTATTTTAAATGGATATGAACAATAAGGCAAGTGGTTGTATCTTTGGGAATAATGAAAACAGAATAGTCATAGCCCTGATGGAGGACACTGTTCAGCTATTCCAATCCCATGTGATATTCAATATATTCAGTTCACTAGAGTAACTGGTTTACTTTCTTCTTTTTTTCCCTACACAAATTAGCAGTAATAGAAAGATGGTATGTAAGTTGTTGGTACAGCTTCCTCCTCAAATGTCTATTTCAAAAATATCCTCTAATACAAGGAAGAACATAAGGTCAAATAATAACTGTTCTATGTTTGATAGGAACATCAAATATAAAGTACTCTCATAATTCAGAGATCAAACTAGCTGAACATGTCTTCAGTTAGGATACAAATTCAGCTTGAGAGAACTTCAAAGTTTATTATGTAAGATCATTACAGTAAATGTAGTGAATATATAAATACGTTACATAGAGAAATATGCACTTGTAAACGAGGTTACATTTTCTGTTTCTTGCTCATGTGATTGTGTAAGTACTTCAGAGTTAAGTGCAATTCTGATTTTAAAAAAGTGGCGATGAAGGAAATAAACTGAATGCTACATTTTGCATGCTCTAGGGATTGAACACATCAGCTCGTTATTACAACAGCTACAGAAATCCTATTAATTAAAAATTTACCTATTCTTATTTTGCTTTAACAGGAAATTCTGAGTATATTCAAAGGAGAACAATGAAAATGGTTAAAAATTTGTCTGCAACATAGAGGAAGCTCATACAATTCAAGAAAAATCTGAACTGGCAGATGATTATATAATGTTGAAATTGATTTTTAAGATTTTAATTTTAAAGTTGTATATCTGTTTAATATATGATATTTAACATGTACATTTTATGTTAACACTAATTTTTTATCTTTGCATTGCAGTTGTAACACGCTATCACTAACACAGCCTATTACAATGTATGTGTTCAGTGACATGTAAGTAATCTGAATTATCAAAAAATGGCCATTTTCTGATGAAGCCAGCTCAGTAAAGGTGTCTTCAGTAGTCCCTACATCTTTCTCCTGCAGAAAATACAAAAATTAAATTAAATACTGCTCATGTATGGATCTATGTTTTGTACACAATCCATATATAGTTCACCTATGGATGGAATTTGAATAAACTTTGATATGCAGGAGACACAACTAAGACAGGATGCCCAAAATATATTCAGAGTGAGAAAATGCAGTGTGAGTCAAAAGTCTAGCATTTGACAATTCAATACTTCATGCAAAAATGTAGGTAGAGAGGTGAGAATTGACACATATGCTTGAAATGACAGGGGGTTTTACTGAAAGTGACTGACATATGCTGCTTCATATGACACAAAAGCAGTAATTAGCATATAAATTGATTTTTAGCAAAGACAATTTTCTTAATAGCAAATGCTTAGCATGTTGGCCATCATTCATCAACAATACCTGTAGTCAAGAAACAAGGCTGTGAACAACATTGTACAGCATATGAGTAGGTATGGTGAGGAAATTACTGTTGTACGTTGTCTTTTAGCATCCCTAATGTGGTCAGATGATCAAGGTAGACTTGTAGCTTCAGGTAACCCCACAACCAATAATCACACGGATTGAAGTCTGGAGACATGGGAGGCCAGGTAAGCCAAGCATCATGGCTATGGTGGTTCAGCATGTGATCCTCACCAAACAATGTGCATGTGTAGCAATATGAGGTGGAGCACCATCCTGAATAAAAGGTCATGCCTTCCAGCAGGTGTTTATTATCCAGGCTGATTATCTCTCTCTCTCTCTCTCTCTCTCTCTCTCTCTCTCTCTCTCTCTCTCTCTCTCACACACACACACACACACACACACACACACACTACAGCACATTTTATATGTGATTCTCATGTGATGTCACTGATGTGTTGCTATCCAGTGCCAGCTTCTGGCCAGTTTTTGCACCTTTTTGTTCCATCATAACCCCATGCCATTTCAGATGTGTGTGTCAATTTTTCCCTCTCTACCTACATTATTCTGTGAATTAGTGCATCTTCAAATGTTAATGAACTTTTGGGTCACCCTGTATATTAACACATTCCAGTTGGGCTACAGTTGTTGCTGTAGCCTCCCACATGTAAACTGTTTCAATTTCTTTGTGTTGCTGCTGCTTTTAAGATGAAGGATTCAGGCAAATTACCCTACATTTCAAAAATACTGGCATTGATTTCAAAAGCATCATCAATTTCAGAACCAGATACTTCAAGAAGCCTCAGTATTTCTTCATCAATCATAGTGTGCCCAATTTTACAACAAAGCTTTTTCAATCAAGGCAATTATGGAAGCGCACTGCAACCATGAATGAATGGGAAGTGATTACACCTGTAATACATTTTTCAAGACATGGCCAACTTTGTGGAAGCATGAACGTCCATTTAATGTCTCTTAGAAGCACTTAAAGATCAAACAACTGACTTCAAGCCATCACTGCTTGGAAATAACGCATCATGAAGTAACATCCAGGAAAGCTGCACTTGGAAATTCTTTGAGAACTGGCTGTTAGGCACATCACAACACACCTGTAGTTTCTACAGGCAGTGATCAGTATGTACTAAAGTGTAGTTTATGCCAAGATCTAGGGGACAGTGTTAAGAATTTTCGGAGACACATAAGCTATGCCAAAGTGATCATGCACCCCAAAGAAGAACTGTCAGAGCTGTCCCCCCTTCCACAAAACTACCTTTCTGCAGGGAGTATTTCCCTAAACAGATTTAGAAAAATTTATAATTTTGTATGTAGGTTTCTTAGAAATGAAGTATATTTAAAACTTCACTAAAATTAAGAACACTGATGAAAAATGTTGCAAACAACAAATAAAATGTATCATCATACTAAATAAATTACCAAAAATATTAATAGTGCATAAATAATTGATTACAAACACAAGAATTAGATCAGAACCAGAATTTTATTGTCTCATAACATGTATGTTATATCATTGATTTAGTGTACAGGAGACTCATCAAGCTTATGGCTATATTAGATTGTACATGGAGTACAACGTTTACTAGAACTATGAAATATCTGAATATAAAACCACTCCATCTACAGGCCACAAGTGGCCCATTGGGACCATCCGACCACCTTGTCATCCTCAGTGGAGGATGCGGATAGGAGGGGCGTATGGTCAGCAAACCGCTCTCCCGGTCAGTATGATGGTATTCTGGACTGTAGCCACTACTATTCGGTCGAATAGCTAGTCAATTGGCATCACGAGGCTGAGTGCACCCCAAAAAATGGCAACAGCGCATGGCGGCCTGGACGGTCACCCATCCAAGTGCCGACCACGCCCGACAGCACTTAACTTTGGTGATCTCACAGGAACCGGTGTATCCACTGCGGCAAGTCCGTTGCTATCTGAATATATATACTATTAATTTTTATCCTGCTCAAATGGTCAGATCATCATTTAAAAATTTACCAATCGAGTAATAGCATTTTTGTACCAGAGTGCTATATAATTTTCTTTTTACTGAATCAGTTTCAATCTTTTGCAGATTTGTCTTTTTAAACTTGTATATTTTCATTCCCATATATCATAGGGTCTGCATGAAAAGATTGAGTCTATGTGTAGGAAGCATGAAACTTTCTCTGTTTCTAGTTTCATATCCATGCCGGAAGTTATTTTAAAGCAAACAGTTTTGGATTATTATTTGTGAAAACAATTATTTCCTGTAAATACAGTAAGGGAACCCTTAGTGTGTTTAGATCTCTTAATAGTGGGTGACAAGATTCTCTTGGCTTTGTGCTACACATGTTCCTTATATTTATTTTCTGTAAAGTTAATATTCTTACCAAATTACTAGCATTTTGCCAGAAGACAGTGGTGTATCTCACTATTTCCTCAAAGTAGCTATGGAGCACTGCCTTTTTCATGTCTGTGGCAGTTGCATTGGCTAAGATTGACATAGCAAATGCCAGGCTGTTCAGTTTATTTTTTAAATAGCCTATATATGATGACCAAGACAGATTTCTGCCAAACTCCATTCCTAAGAATTTAACACACTCTGTTTTGCTTAGTTCCAGACTTCTGTGCATAATTTGAATACCATTTATTTTAGATTGTCTTGTCTTAAACTCCACAAACTGTGTTTTTGAAATATTTAGTTTTAGACCATTTAGATGGAACCACACATTTAGGATTTTCTAGAGTTTTTACGGCGTTTTCAGAAACATCTTCTGCATTTTTCTTTACTATCAGTACTGATGTGTCATCGGTGAATAAAACCAAATGATGATAATTGTAATCAAGGTATATATAACTGAGAGTTGAGAAAATATCTCCTTTGAGGAATTCTGTTTTTATTACAATTTTATGTCTTATTTCCTTTTTTTGAGCAAAGCAAACTAATTGATTATGTCATGGAAGTCAAGTTTAGCAGCTGTGTCATAGTCCATAAAGACAGCTGAATTTGATAGTCTGTTGTCATTCATGCTTAACCTTACAAAGATTTTTATAATCCTTAGTTTGCTGAAACTGTGTTCACCAAATACTGCAGTCACTAATATTGTCATAAATATCTATAACATTATTACAACTTTTTGAATATACATTTCTTAGCCTACACTTTAAAAAAAAAAAATATTCTTCAAAATATCAGAATGGGAAATTGTGTCTCTGCTCTTCATCAGCTCTTAAACCTTTAACTTGAAAGCAGCTATTTCATAAACTGTCTCCACTGTATAAACATCTCTGCTACATTTTTCATGAGTTCCTCTCGATAACTGAGAGGTGAGCATAGATGGCAGCCATGTGGAGGACCGAGGTTCAATTGCTGCTAGTGTCAAGGATTTTTCCTTTGTGGGAGAACTGGTATAGTGTGCACCCAGCCTCATGATGCCAACTGAGGAGCTGCTTGACTGAGCAGTAGGGCTCCACAGTATGGAAAGTCTATAAACTGGCTGGGAGAGAGGTATGCTGACCACATGCCCCTCCATACTGCATCCACATAATGCCAGAAGGTAGAGGATGAGACGGTGGCCAGCAGACATCCCTTGGGCCGTCACACCCTGAACAAGAATTCGTTTAAAGAGTTTTCAAGATATGATACTGAGCTTTCATATTAAGACATTTCTTAATAGGAAATTTTAGTCAGATTAAACTGAATATGGGTGTCAAAAACACATCATATATTCTTCCATGTATTTTATGTCACTGGATTCTCCATCTTAAGTATGATTATAATGGTTTGTGCTGCACGTTTACTGCTAGCACACCTCCAGTGCAGTCCATCAATGATGAAACAAACCCACAAATTTTTGGCACTTTTGACCTGCAACAGCACTATACACCTCACTATGATTCACTCAGCTATGCACATACAAATGACATCCAGCAATCACTGAACTGAGAGAGAACTTGAAAGACTGTAATATACTCTTTAGAGATACTAAATTACAATATTTTTAACAAAATACAAACTCACCAGAAAAAATACAGAGATTATCTGACTGATTTTAAAGCTCTGCTGCACCCTGGAATATCAGGCTAACACTAAAAATTTGTTAACACTCTTTTCTGGTGGCACCAGAAGTCAAGCCATGTGAGTCAACAACTGTCAAACTCCAAGCTAGGGGGAAATACTGAGCAGACTGAGATGAACATGGATGTGATTGTGACAAGTGGGACCTGCTGAGTGCCCCAATTTGCAAGTGAAGCACAACAACATTGTGGCAACAGACAGATATCATAATACTGGTAACAGAGCAGAGTGACACAAGAAACCACAATTATAAGACAACAGTAACTATACAGCCACTGATTCTACAGAAAATGGCATTTGGAAAGATGAAGGTAATAGGAGAGCCGACCATGCAAGAAATCTAGTACACACAATGTCATTGCTACCTGCACTGCAGCAGAGTGGACAGAAAGTACCAGTATAAATACTATGCAACTCTCAGTCGCAGCAGTCCCATGATACAGGGGAAGCTATGTCAGTTGACCCTCTGCATTCCTTATGGTCTACAATCATCTATGGAGTTGCCAATCTCACTGGTGAGACTCTGACACTGCAAGCTGCAGTGACAACTTCTGAGTCATCACTGATTGGGTGCAGAAACTGCCACCAGTCTGCTGACCTACTGGAGACTTGACCAGCCAGGCCAGGAAGCTGTATACTATCTGCCGATGTGAGAAAGAGCCGCAGCTGCTGCTCGCCCCATTCCTGCAGCTGACAATGATGCTGTCAGCCTCTAGGGGCCATGGGTCGGACTCTACACGATGAGTACTTCCAGCTGGGCTGGATGGTGAGTCTCCTGGAACACATACTCAATGAGAGCACCTCAGAGACTGGTCCACAGAGGCTGCTGTCCACCATTGTCCAGTAAGGACTATGTCTGCCAGTGTCTGGGGCCACTGGCCAAGCCGTGTCATTAATGGCCAACACACTATCCTTCTGTGATGCAGCAGAACTGCTGAAGATGAACTTTCACTTCTGCTGACTGGGTCTGCACTCCACTGGCCTGACGGAGCTACCATTGCCTGAACTTCTCATTGTGTCTGTGTATGTGCGGATGGATATGTGTGTGTGTGCGAGTGTATACCTGTCCTTTTTTCCTCCTAAGGTAAGTCTTTCCGCTCCCGGGATTGGAATGACTCCTTACCCTCTCCCTTAAAACCCACATCCTTTCATCTTTCCCTCTCCTTCCCTCTTTCCTGATGAAGCAACCGTTGGTTGTGAAAGCTTGAATTTTGTGTGTATTTTTGTGTGTCTATCAACCTGCCAGCATTTTCGTTTGGTAAGTCACATCATCTTTGTTTTTAGATATATTTTTCCCACGTGGAATGTGTGTGAATTAAAGCTTTGCATATGTGAACTAAATCTATGTGAATGTCTGAAAACTGATTGTTATATGGACAGCAAATAAATACTTAAAATGGGTCCTACAATACTGCAGTAAGAGCTTCACTGATGAACATGAGAGAGCTGTGTGGATTGCAAATGTGTGATCTAAACTCACTGTTGCCACATAAACCATGTTAGTGATTAGACATTTTTTGGTAGTAATTGCATCTTTATGATGCAACTTGGATGAAATGATACTGTGACAATAGTGTTCATTTACAGTCACAGGCTGAAGAAAAGGATTCCTCTCATAGGAAGAAGATGGGAGCACAATCCACAAGAGAACTCACATACCTCTCTCAGTTAATTTTTAAACCACCTTTCTTTCCTCATATTTTTCCAGTCAGTTTTTAGACCCTCAGCAGGAGGGGGTCGGGGGTTCCTATCTCACCACCTCCTTATTATGGCCCTGTACACAAGTAGTTTTTAATGTTTATTGCTGGTGAATTAAAACACTGACTTTGGCTTTTAGTGTGGAATTATATCCACATTAGAAAGAGCTATCAAAGAGGACTTCACAAACATAGTGCATGTTGAACTTGATCATACAGGAACAAGATAATAGCACTGAAAATCGCTGTACCTCTGCCAGGTGAAGATATGCCACTAATGTCTACCATACAGTAGCACATGTAAACAGACACATAACTCATGTAAAGTTTGTGTGTTTGCCTGAGCACTTGAAGTGCATCAGTCTGTCCTCTGCTCTTGTAGTAACTGAAAATTTGCTTGTGAAGCTATTCAGAATTACTCCAAAAGTCAAGAAAGTGGATATGGTTTTTGTTTATGACAAATGTTGCCAAATGATTAGAACAGCAGTGCAGTTGGATGCTGAAAGATATCCTGATCATTTCAAGCGCCTAAAAACTCTCTTTCCAAATATTATTAAAAAACTTTCCAGAAACAGTATCTATGAAGAATGAAATACACTAACAAAGAAGAACAGTAACTGGTTAGAGAAATGCAGACAACATTTTAGCAGCAATAACACACAATATATGATGAGATAAAAGAAATTATTCAGATAGTGAAGGGAGACGAAAATTTAATAGTCATGGGTGACTGGAATTCGAGAGTAGGAAGAGGGAGAGAAGGAAACATAGTAGGTGAATATGGACTGGAGCTAAGAAATGAAAGTGGAAGCCGCCTGGAAGAATTTTGCGTAGGCCGCAGGGCATAACTTAATCATAGCTAATACTTGGTTCAAGAATCATGAAAGAAGGTTGTATACATGGAAGAACCCTGGAGGTACTAAAAGGTATCAGATAGATTATATAATGGTAAGACAGATATTTAGGAACCAGGTTTTAAATTGTAAGACATTTCCAGGGGCAGATGTGGACTCTGACCACAATCTATTGGTTATGAACTGTAGATTAAAACTGAAGAAACTGCAAAAAGGTACAGTGTTTCAGGGAGAGCATAAGGGCAGAATTGACAGGAATGGGGGAAAGAAATACAGTAGAAGAAGAATGGGTAGCTTTGAGGGATGAAATAGTGAAGGCAGCAAAGGATCAAATAGGTAAAAAGACAAGGGCTAGTAGAAACCCTTGGGTAACAGAAGAAATATTGAATTTAATTGATGAAAGGAGAAAATATAAAAATGCAGTAAATGAAGCAGGCAAAAAGGAATACAAACGTCTCAAAAATGAGATCGACAGGAAGTGCAAAATGGCTAAGCAGGGATGGCGATAGGACAAATGTAAGGAAGTAGAGGCTTATCTCACTAGGGGGTAAGACAGATACTGCCTACAGGAAAATTAAAGAGACCTTTGGAAAAAAGAGAACCACTTGCATGAATATCAAGAGCTCAGATGGGAAACCAGTTCTAAGCAAAGAAGGGAAAGCAGAAAGGTGGAAGGAGTATATAGAGGGTCTATACAAGGGCGATGTACTTGAGGACAATATTATGGAAATGGAAGAGAATGTAGATGAAAATGAAATGGGAGATACGATACTGCGTGAAGAGTTTGACAGAGCACTGAAAGACCTGAGTCAAAACAAGGCCCCCGGAGTAGACAACTTTCCATTGGAACTACTGACGGCCTTGGGAGAGCCAGTCCTGACAAAACTCTACCATCTGGTGAGCAAGATGTATAAAACAGGCGAAATACCCTCACAGTTCAAGAAGAATATAATAATTCCAATCTCAAAGAAAGCAGGTGTTGACAGATGTGTAAATTACCGAATTATCAGTTTAATAAGTCACAGCTGCAAAATATTAACGCGAATTCTTTACAGAAGAATGGAAAAACTAGTAGAAGCCGACCTTGGGGAAGATCAGTTTGGATTCCGTAGAAATGTTGGAACACGTGAGGCAATACTGACCCTACGACTTATCTTAGAAGCTAGATTAAAGAAAGGCAAACCTACGTTTCTAGCATTTGTAGACTTAGAGAAAGCTTTTGACAATGTTGACTGGAATACTCTCTTTCAAATTCTAAAGGTGGCAGGGGTAAAATACAGGGAGCGAAAGGCTATTTACAATTTGTACAGAAACCAGATGGCAGTTATAAAGAGTCGAGGGACATGAAAGGGAAGCAGTGGTTGGGAAGGGAGTAAGACAGGGTTGTAGCCTCTCCCCAATGTTGTTCAATCTGTATATTGAGCAAGCAGTAAAGGAAACAAAAGAAAAATTCGGAGTAGGTATTAAAATTCATGGAGAAGAAATAAAAACTTTGAGGTTCGCCGAGGACATTGTAATTCTGTCAGAGACAGCAAAGGACTTGGAAGAGCAGTTGAATGGAATGGACAGTGTCTTGAAAGGAGGATATAAGATGAACATCAACAAAAGCAAAACAAGGATAATGGAATGTAGTCTAATTAAGTCGGGTGATGCTGAGGGAATTAGATTAGGAAATGAGACACTTAAAGTAGTAAAGGAGTTTTGCTATTTGGGGAGCAAAATAACTGATGATGGTCGAAGTAGAGAGGATATAAAATGTAGACTTGCAATGGCAAGGGAAGCGTTTCTGAAGAAGAGAAATTTGTTAACATCGAGTATAGATTTAAGTGTGAGGAAGTCATTTCTGAAAGTATTGGTATGGAGTGTAGCCATGTATGGAAGTGAAACATGGACGATAAATAGCTTGGACAAGAAGAGAATAGAAGCTTTTGAAATGTGGTGCTACAGAAGAATGCTAAAGATTAGATGGGTAGATCACATCACTACTGAGGAAGTATTGAATAGGATTGGGGAGAAGAGAAGTTTGTGGCACAACTTGACTAGAAGAAGTGATCGATTGGTAGGACATGTTCTGAGGTATTAAGGGATCACCAATTTAGTATTGGAGGGCAGCGTGGAGGGTAAAAATCATAGAGGGAGACCAAGAGATGAATACACGAAGCAGATTCAGAAGGATGTAGGTTGCGGTAGGTACTGGGAGATGAAGAGGCTTCTACAGGATAGAGTAGCATGGAGAGCTGCATTAAACCAGTCACAGGACTGAAGACCGTAACAACAACAACAACAATAATGAACATATGAACCTTACCTGAGTTACGTGTTGGCTTACATTTTGTACAGTAGGGCAGATGCCTGTGGGACTCCTTTTCTGATGACGAGACGGTAGTTAGTGGCACTGTTGTATTATTTCTATATGATCAAGTTCCACACATGCTATGGCAATGAAGTCCTTTTTTAATGCTCTTTTCAATACCACAGCAAAAGTCTATAGTACCATTTTAAGGAAAGGAAGTTTGTTTAATAATTCAACACCAACAAATGTTAAAAATTACTTGCATATGTCACACCACTGTCTGCTATAATTTAGTGAAAACTGTACCGCTATACATTTACTCATTTGTGGATTACTGCCATTAAGTTGTGATGCTAGCAGTCTGGTGTAGTGGTTAGTGTCAACAACTGCCATTCTGTGGGTCACCAATTCAAATCTGAAGACCAGCCAATATTTTTTTACTCAATAATTATCATTTCTGAAATGTTCTCATTATGTCTTATAGTTGAAACGTTTGTATATTCTGGTATAGCTGTGGTTTGTGTAAATAACAGCACTATCTGTCCAGAAGTTCATTTATGTTCTGGCCATATTATGGAATCAGTAATAAATGTGTTTTCAGTGCTAAGTGTTGTACTTCATTGATGATCCCACCTTTTGATTTGGACTCGATTGTGCTTTTGACGTGAGATGGTTTGGTGAAGATGCAGCTTATTTCAATATGTCTTCATCACCACGGTTCCAATTAGGCAACATAAAAGTCGTCTCCTGCATGGACACGACTTGGAATACAAACGGTGCAGCACTCCTAAGATATGTATGTTAAGGAGACTATTGATTCTAAAACAGAAGTAAGTAAGCTGCATATGAGGTATCCATTAGTGTTTTCCAGAGATGCTGGTCAGGACCTGACAAAATGGCTGAAAGAATTTGACCAAGCCACAATATACAAAAGGTGGGATGACATGATGTGTTTGACTAACATATACTTTTACGTGTATGGCAGGTCCCAACAGTGATTTGAGAACAATGAAGAGAAGCTCAATAGCTGGACCGAATTCCAGGCCAAACTAAAGAGAATACTTGGCGACAGTCAGCAGCAGGTCCACATAGTTGAAGAACAACTGAAGAACAATGCCCATCATCATAGGGGAATGACATACAGAATGTTTTAGCCCCTATGTCACATTGTGAATATAAATATGGCAGCAGCTGGCAAAATCTTGCACTTGATGAAAGAAGTTTGAGAAGACATGTACCCACCTCTTCTGGTAAAGGATGTCATAACAATAAAGTAATTTATCAAGTGGTGCCACCATATCAAGGAACTGTAACAGAAAAGAATTGGGCAAAAGAAGTACGACCGACTCCCAAATGTGGTCCCCACGGCAGCTGTGGAAGACCACCATGACCTTGCCTGTCTCATATGCCAGATAGTAAAAGAGGAGCTGCAGCAGTGTATGGAAGTCAGAAATATCAGCCCAAGTACAGCACCCAGGAATGTGAACCTCATAAATCGTGACGTAATAGAGAATGACGAATAAGAGGTGTATCCGTCTTTGGCACCAACCTCTACCACCAATCAAATGCACAATGAATAATGGACTAGACCAACTTGGACTTCTGTTGCAACTGTCAAATGAGAACCCAGCATCAAACCAGCAAATGTACAACCAACCGCTCCACCAAATACGAAGCCCCATAAAGAAATGGACATTTGGAAGGCAGAGAACAACATGGTGGTATGTTTTCACTGTGAATAGTCTGGACACATTGTACACTACTGTAGACAAAGAAGATGAGTGTTCAATCACTATTATGCCATGAGATGTCCGCTATCACAACAATCCTCTTCATACCAGTCAACTGTAGATGATTATAGTCACCTTGTAGGGTGAAGCTCATCACTGTATCCTGGACAACATCACTCTCCAACGTACCATAGCAATTTCCCATCACCATAAACAGAAACCAGCCACTCACCTAGCAAAAAAAAATTCAGGAGGTGAGGCCACCACAGATAAAAATCCTCCACAGACAACAGTCACCTAGATGTCAGCAAATTTCAATAACATGATCATTAACAGCCAACCTGTCTGAGCACTAGTTGACTCAGGGTCTTCCTTCCCTGTAATGTGGGATTGTGATCGTCATCAGCTAAAGAACACTATGTCCGTGATATAAAGCAATTGTGCTGAAAGCTACAAATGGGAAATATTTCCAGCCAAAAGGAACATGTATAGCAAGAATAATTATCAATGGTAGAACACAATGCTCCAAATTTGTCATTTTAGCAGAAGCTAGTGATAATGTTATCCTCGGATAGAAGCTCTTGCACGCATCACAAGCAGTCATAGGCTACAGAAGATCAGGTCTCCAGACTGATGAAGCTGTTACAAAAAGCTCACATAACATAGATTCCTCCGAGTGGTTGTTTGCCAATGAAAACACTGTTATCCGACCATCGTCAACAAGATGAGTTCCAGTCATCAATAAAGATGCTCAGCTAAACTGTGAAAGTTCTTTAATTGCAAAAAACTGCTCAGGCTCACAAAAGAAATCTACTTGCCAGCAATGACCATAATCACTGCAGGTGGCCAAGGAGTACTTTGTATCACTAAATGTCAGCTTCAACTCGTCCCTAAAAGTATTTGTATAAGTATAGCTCAACCAGACCAGGAATGGCACCTTAGTGTCAGCAATGAAGAATCATTCTGCACTACCACTACATGCAACACCAGGGAGGAAGCTACTATCAAACTGCCAATAGTATCTGGCCTCACCAAAGAACAAAGGTGACAAAGGAAAGTCATTCTGCATTAATTCACAGATGTTTTCAAATCCAAAGTGGAGAGAAGATAGGCCTAGCAGCACATGATAAAATGCTGTGTCAATACTGGGGATCATCCATCAATTAGCCAAGGTTCATATGGAGTGTCACTGGATGACTGATAGATAATCCCGGGGGGAAGTGGAGATGATGCTGGAAGATGATATCACCTTGAACCTTCAGAGAGTCCTTGGTCCTCACCTGTGGTCCTCTTCAACTGAAACAACAGCTTGTTACATTTCTATGTCACCTGCCAATGGCTAAACAAAATCGTGAAAAAAAAAAAAAAGTCTACCCATTGTCGCCCATTGATGACATCCTGACTGCCTGAAAGGCACGAAGTATCTCTCAGCTATGGCCTTGTAGACATGCTAGTGGTGAGTCAATATTTATGAGTCAGACTGGGAAAAGACTGCATGCGTAACATCTGGCAGCATCTATGAGTTCAAAGTCATGCTGTCTGGACCAGATAACACTCAGCCACCTTGGAGTGTATGATGGGTAACCTGCTGCAAAACCCTACATGGTTTTCTATCATGGATAACACCATAACTTTTTCAAAGACTTTTGAAGAACATTTAAGCTGCTTGTCAGCTGTGTTTAAGTGTGTACATACCAGAGCCCTCTGCCCGAACCTGACAAAGTGCCTTTTCATCGGACAAGAAATAAAGATCTTCGGGTACCCAGTTAATGGCGATGAAGGCCAGACCAGTTCAGAGAAAATAAGATTTTCTGACTCCTTGGCATATTTGTGAAGTGAAAGTTTTTCTGTAATATGCTCATACTACCTACGATACGTAAAGGACTTCTGTACCAAGGCACATCCCTTGCATGAACTATTGCGAGGGGACACCAAATTTTCCAGAACGAGATGCAGGAAAGGCCCTTAGAAGGCACTAACATCTCCAGTTCTAGGATTTTAAGACAGGAATGACAGGTCAGAAGTTCACACTGATGCTAGCAGTTTTGGGATTCATATAGTTCTAGTACAAACACAGGAAGGTGCTGAAAAGGTGACACCTTATGATTCCAGGATACTTACTAAGTTCATAATGAACTTCTGTACATTCAAGAAAGAGGGCCTTGCTGGTGTTTGGGCCATCAAGAAGTTCTGTCTTTATTTGGCAAACCATTCACCATCATGGTGTACCAGCATTCTCTACGCTAGCTAACTAGCCTGAAGGATCCATTGGGTCAACTGGTGAGATGGGTACTGAGACTTCAGGAGTATGATGTCACAGTGGTATACAAAGTCAGACACAAACACAAGGATGCCAACAGTCTTTCACGGAATCCTGTTGTGGAACCCAGCAAGATGGATGAAATATCAGTCATTACTGCATTAAATTACATTGCTGCTGAACAGAGAGAAGATCCAGAACTGCTGAAAACCACAGAAGGAGGAACCAACCACAGAAGAATTCCAATTAACAATTGTAAGATTGTATAAGAGGAACTATGATTTGGTGGGATGGAAATGGTTGCTCGTCATCCCAATTCATATGTGGCCAGCTGTCTTGAAGTACTTCCGTGATTCTCCAATGTCTGGTCACCTGTGATTCATGAAAATTCACCAAACAGTGGCAGGAGAACACATATGTAAAGGTATCACAGTTTGCAAACTTTCAGAGAGAGTGACTCCTTCTTCTGGGAGAAGGGATGAAGGGAAAGGAAGAAGGGTGCATGAAAAAGGCTGGTGAGGTTTGGTAATAGGGGTAGAGTTCAGAAAAGTCACCCAGAACCCCAGATCAGGAGAGACATACTGGAGAGGATGAGAAGGAAAGGCTCTTTCCTTCTCATCCCATCCAGTAAGTCTCCCCTGACCTAGGCTTCTCTTCCAAACTCTAACATTTTCCTAAGCCTCATCCATCCTTTACCTTCACCCCTCTTCCTTCCACTTCAAGCCTTCTGCCAGAATAAGGAGTCACTGGTTCTGAAAGCTTCTGAACTGTAATACCTTTTATGTGTGTGTACTCCTGCTGCTGCTATACAACTACTTATATTATCAAAAACTGATTATTTTCATTGATATTCCAGACAGAATCAGATGCAGGTATCACTGGCCAAGTCTCTACCGATCCAATTACACACTACATGAGCCACTGAAGGAACACCAGTTGTCTCTGGGATATCTCGTACCAATCCTGGCTGCAGCAGCACCAATCCAGCAGACTGGAATCAACCTGTTGGACAGGTTCCTCCAGTAAACAAATGGGAGTTAATTGTACAATAGTTTGCACTGACTACCTCACCTGCTACGCTGTCACCAAAGCTGTACCAACTGCCAAAGCTTCAGAAATTGAATTTACTTCTATAAAAAAATTAATTTGAAGCATGGAGCACCATGTGTGATGATCTGTGATTGTGGGAAGCTTTTCCTGTCCAGAGTACTACCCAAGGTGATTTCACTTTGTGACATCACTCACAGGATGACAAGTGCCCACCACTCACAGATGAATGGCCTAACAGAATTCTTTAATACGACATTGGCAGATATGCCCTTAATGTATTTTAATGATGAACAGAGAGATTTGGATACAATATTGCCCATCAGTATATTCTCATATAACAAAATGAAGCAAGATACTAAAGGCTTAACACTGTTCTTTCTACTTCATGGTTGCGAGGTCAAAATGTCAATTGATGCACTGTCTGGATGACTACATGAAACACCTTATTACCAGGAATGATTAAAGAGGCAGCTGGCTTGCGTACAGGCCCTGGACAGCTATAAAAAACATTGACAGTGCTTTAGTGCCAAATACCATCTGGTGAGATGCAGCCTGGGACACTTGATGTGGATTTTTACACATGTGCTAAAGTGAGGCTATCCAAAGAGTTAACTAGTTTGCTACTCTGGTCTACATCATATATAACATATGAAGCTGAAGCTTATGACCTTTCATCAAGAAATGGAAGTGAAGAGATGTCATCTGTGTCCTCCACATCAAGTCCTACCGCAGTCCTGAGGGGCATATCGATAATGGGAACTTCAAGGAAACTGAAGGCCAGCTCAACAATCATGAATCTCTGATGGGAGGGGCTATCTTCAAAGCTTAACATAGAGAAGAGGATATGACAACACAACCACCAACATTGCCATACAGGGTGCCATTAACAAGCTCTATATCCAGGATGCTGTTGTTGGTCCCAATGAGAACTTTTAAATCAGAGGGTCACAGTTTCTCCAGGAGAGGGAGCAATGCTGCAAGTTGTGATGCTACCAGTGTGGTGGAGTGGTTAGTGTCACTGACTAGTGTGCTGTAGGTCACCAGTTGAAATGTGCCCACCAGCCATTACTTGTTATTTAGCAATTATCATTTCAAGAAGTTTCTCAAAAAATCTCATATTTGCAATGTTTGTGTATTCTAGAATATTTGATGTTTGTATAAATAGCAACAGTCTGGAATATCTTATGTTTGTTTAAACTGCAGTACTCTGCATGCAGGAATTCAGTTCTGTTCTGGCTTTAAATTGGTGTCAGTAATAAACATATTTCACTGACGACCCTGTCTTTAGATTTGGACTTGGCCGTGGTTTCGACATGACAGTATTTTGGGTGGCTTATCTTAGTTGTCTTACCATGTATAGCATAACAAAGAGTAGCAGATATTAAGAACATTTCAGTGTTGGGCAAATTTTTTTCATACATACTATAGAGAGAATCTATAGCTCATAATACTGCTTCAAGTCTCAAATATAATGACCTTTTTTTGTAGTCTAATATGTGGAAGAGTGACTTAGTTATTTACTTTACCCTGTTTTGTCTGACTACAATCCTGTATCATCTCCAATAATTGATTGTCCGAATCATAGTACAGTATGGTGACGTTGTGGAATATCCAGGACTATTCTCATGGCAAGATCCGAATGTAAGTGGTTTGATATTGCTTTTTTATGACTTTTGCACAATGTTCCAGATGTGTAACTCTGACATAGATGATGATTATGCATGAGTATGGAAATGAAAGGGAGGTGGAGACTTTACTTCTGAACAGTACTGCAATTGTAGCACCAACAGGAATTCCAAACTTAATGTTCATTCTTACAAATGAATCACCAACGATGTCACATCCCCTCACAAACTTCATTAACTACTGGGAGAGTTTTGGGAACTCAGGACTGTAGTCCACAGTATGGCCATGAAGTAAAAAATGTCATCACTTTATTTGTGTTTATCAGCCAATTACTGATTATGAAAATGTCTTTTACTGGTACAACTGTCAACCTCTGAGTTCAGTGCTACTGTACTAACATGTATTAGAATTAGTGGTCTAGGTATGTGCTGCACTAAGGCATCAAGGCCTAGATGTTTAGTCTATTAGTCAAACACTGATCTGAATGAAATAGTCAATGTCAATTTTATGATTTTTATCCAACTGAAATCAATTGTATTTCTACAGCTATAACTGCTCATCACAAACACCAGTAAAGTGCTTGGCAGACAATACTTTTTACTGGATATACATAACAGTCTTTTCTTTTTCATTTACAGGCAAATGGAATGAAGGAAGATTAAAGTTTAATGTCCCACTAACTGCATGGTCATTAGAGACAGAACACATGCTCAGATTATGAAAGGATGGTGAAGGAAATCGGCCATGCCCTTTTCAAAGGAACTGTCCTGGTCTTTACCCGAACTGATTTAGGAAAATCAGATTTGCAATAGAAGCATGACACAAATCTCTGAAAATGGATTCCCCTGTGAGGTTTTGTTATTGAAATTTTATCTTCATGTCCCCATACCATATTTTCTGCTGCCAAGTCATTGGCGGACTAATGATTAGTGTCACTTCCTCTAGATCACATAGTCCCTGGTTCCATTCCCAGCCAGGTCAGAGATGACTTTGCTGGGGACAGCATGTTTGTGTCATCCTAATCATTTCACCTCACCATCTTCTACGGTAAGGTGCGTAAGTAGCATCAAATAGAAAGTTTTTGCCCAAGAGGCCGGATAACACCAGATGGGGTCTGCTGGCCAATAATGCCATATGTTCATTTCATTTCATTGGGGAGAGCTATTATTCCTGACTTCTGTCAATCCATCTTACAAATAAAGTAGCTGTTTCTTAAATTAATATAATATTTAAAATAACTCAAGCAACATAAAACTTGAAATGCCCACCTGGTAAATTATCCCAAGTCTCTATATATCAAGACTTCAGATGTAATATATTGTTTATTACAGAACTGAGTGAGACACCTAACCACCAAGATGATAAGAATTGACATTCTCTCATTACTTTCCATGAAATACTCCATTCATAGTGACAACAATTATTACTTTGAATTAGTGTGTTCCTACACTTACCAGTAACCTCTGCCATGTTCATACTGGCAATGGTTATTAATTTGAATTAGAGTGCTCCAAATCAAATGCAATTGCATCCATTACAAAAAGAAACAGGGAAATTATTGTGAACTGAACAGAAAGATTTTTGTCCTCTTCATTATTATGCATAATATTCCACGTTCAGTCTTCTCTCTTTCTGAAGTTTCCTAAGCAGGTGTTTGATGGGTGGTGAGCATGTTCCTGTATCTTCTGGTTAAAAGATTTCTCAGCAATTCTGTGACATCCTCATACTTAAAATCAGTCTTTCATAATTTTGTACCATATTTTCCTAAACATGGTTGAAAGGCTCTGTCTGATCTAACACATATACAACATAAACTTACATTGTCCATATTAGACTGTGGTTCAGAAATTGTGACTTTTATGACATTAAAAACAAATTAAAACAATTATCTGTATCAGTCACTTTTATTTTCTCCCAATATGTATTTCGAGGGTTTACACCCTCATCTTCAGGTGGATCAGTAGACATGCACCATCCTCACAAGATGGCATTGCGAATAGATGTGGTTGTAAATCGTTCTCTAGAAATCGGAATTATATTTAATCTTTTATGTGTATGTTGCAACAAAGATGATGGCACAGGTATTAGATTGTGTGCAGTAACACACGTGTGGGCTCATGTTTTGTGTTTGGTGAGTGTACGCACAGTAACTAAAGCATGTGACTGTGACATTGAAACATGCAACCTTCAAGAAACTGCTGTTAAGAAGTTTTCTCTTGGAGTAGCAGAAAGTACTGCTGATGCCCTTCAACAGAAACTTATGGCAGCAAAAAGGTTTGTTTGTAATTTGGAGACAGTCGTAAAATCACTCACAGTGAAAATGTCTAGTGATGGTACTGGTAGTGAAAATGAGAACTGTTGCATTGTGCTGAAAGTACTTTCAAGTGTGAAACAATACCAGCAAGTGTATACAATGGCCGTGTCTACCAAAAACAGTCCTGAAGTGATTTCAGATGATAAATTTCCCCATACGATAAATCAAACATTGCGAAAACCAAGTGATTCTTTAGATACTGTGAATATTCCCATGAATGTTACAAAAGTACAAAAGACGTACATAAAATTGAATAACAAGGACAGTATGTTTCCCCATGGCAACATGAAGTGCCATGACATAAGTTATAAATTTTGAAGATGCTTAGTGAAATGAACATTAACATAACACCATTCATAAAACAAAGTGCACCTATGTATGAAGTAACAAAGGACTGCTGTACACTATTGGAGACACTCACAAAAAATGATGTTGATATCTTAGTTGGAAGTTCTAATGATGTGTACCATAATAATGCTAAACAGGCTGTCAGAGAAGCAGTGAAAGCCCTAAGCAATTTATGAAATGTAAACATGATTGTCTCGAGCATGCCAACAATATATGACTTAATTCCTACATCATGCGTCAACAAAGAAATCGAAAATACTAATAGGAAACTACAGAAAATTGCTACAGCATTTCCTAATTCATCTTTCCTCGAATGTCATTCCCATGAAAGGGCTCATTATACCAGGCATGGTATGCATATAAATAATAAGGTAAAGCAATTTATGTGTAATCAAATTAGAGAACATATTAGTAATATAACTAAGGGAAGCAAGTCAAAACTGTCCTAGAAATGGTAATACAAGGACATCCTGGTGTTTAAAATGCAAAGGAGAAAAATAACTTGTCAGATGGTGTACAAATCAAAATGCTATGTCCATTTAAAACACTCTTCTCAGCTGAAGTTGTGATTTCACTTACAAGATTAACATCATCTGCAGAAGAAAAAGATGTGACATCTATGAGAAAAATGGAAATTCCAAATTCAAAAAATGGGAAGATATCTTCATCAAGCAATCCAAATAAAAGGTTGTTGGGCAGAAGGAATACTGAGCCTCCTTCACATCTGAAGGATTTTTTATGTGTGGGCCTGAAGAAAAAAAGGGACAACAGTAGGTAGTGTCAGTGGATTCTCAGTCAGGTAACAACAGCACTAATAGAATAAAAAAGCATTTCATCTAAATATAGGAAGCCTCTTAAGTAAAACAGATCAACTACTTATTAACATTAATGAAAAGGGCTGTATAAATATTGCTCAGGTTTTGTGCTTAACTGAGCACCATGCTGTTGATAAATGTGCTTTGCCATCTATGGTAAATTATAGTTTACTAACAAAATACTGTAGGAAAAGTAAAGACAAAGGTGGAGTAACAATTTATGTTAAGGATAGTATAGCATACAAAGCCATAAATATTAAGAAATACTCTGTGGAACAACAATTTAAGGCATGTGCAACTGAAATAATAACTAATTTCTACACAATAATAGTGCTGGCTGTCTACATGGCACCTTCAGATGACATAAAAACTTTTCTACATATAATAGAACTCCTCCCATCAGGGTTACATGCAAGAGCCTAGGTTATTGTAGTTTAGATGATTTCAATATAAACTTTTTGACATAAAATATGAATAAAATTGACTCTGAGATTGTGATGACCTTACATAATCTGATACCGGTAATAAATTTTCCAACAAGAATTACATCTGAGTCCCAAACTATGACAGATAACATTCTTTTAGATGTAAGTAGACATCAGAATGATACTGTCAGGCAGTTTATAAGTGGGCTTTCAGATCATGATGGACAAATTCTCATTCTTTATGACGTTAATCTGTTTAAAAAACAATTTCCTCAATGGGAGCTCATAAGAGTAATGAACAAAGAGGCAAAAGAAACTTTCAACCATAAGTTGTAGCAAATGGATTGGCCTTCAGTATGTAGCCTTGATAATATTGACTCCAAATTTAACTGTTTTATACACGAATTCTTAACTCTTTTTGAAGAAATATTTCCACAGAAATGGGTCAAAAACAGTGCTTCCAATTCTGTAAGTAAGCCTTGGATTACAAAAAATATAAAACAGTCATGCAAAACCAAAAGGGAAACATATGCTGCAATAAGATTATCTAAAGATGTAGAAAAATGGAAACACTATAGATTATACTGTAAAATTTTAAAGAAACTAATACAGAAATCAAAAGCCCTTTATTATGAGAAGAAAATGGATAATTCTAATAATGAAATAAAAACAATTTGGAGCATTGTAAAAAAAGAAATAGGAAGTGATACAACAAGCACAGAAGATGTAAATGGAGGAAAACTAGTAAATAACCCAAAAAGTGTGGCTGAGGTTTTCAATACACACTTCCTATCAGTAACTCAACAGATTGGTTGCAAGCTGATGTTGATGAAGCCATAACTCTTTGTCAAGCTGTATATTCAAACACAATTCCAGAAACACACCTTAACCCCGTCACTGTAGACGATATTCAAAACATCATCATGTCTCTAAAAAGTAAGAACTCTGCAGGGGTTGTTAATCATTCTAATAATTTATTGAAATATTCTTATGTGTGGATAAGGGACATTCTCTGTCACATATTCAAAGTATCCCTTCAAAAAAGTGTTGTTCCCAGTACGCTGAAGTATGCCATTGTGAAGCCCCTATACAAAAAGGGTGATAAAACTGAATTAGTCAACTATCAACATATCTCTCAGATTACAGCTTTTTCTAAAATTCCAGAAAAACTAACAAATATAAGAATTGAAACTTCCTGGCAGATTAAAACTGTGTGCCTGACCGAGACTCGAACTCGGGACCTTTGCCTTTCGCGGGCAAGTGCTCTACCAACTGAGCTACCGAAGCACGACTCACGCCCGGTACCCACAGCTTTACTTCTGCCAGTATCTCGTCTCCTACCTTCCAAACTTTACAGAAGCTCTCCTGCGAACCTTGCAGAACTAGCACTCCTGAAAGAAAGGATATAGCGGAGACATGGCTTAGCCACAGCCTGGGGGATGTTTCCAGAATGAGATTTTCACTCTGCAGCGGAGTGTGCGCTGATATGAAACTTCCTGGCAGATTAAAACTGTGTGCCCGACCGAGACTCGAACTCGGGACCTTTGCCTTTCGTGGGCAAGTGCTCTACCAACTGAGCTACCGAAGCACGACTCACGCCCGGTACCCACAGCTTTACTTCTGCCAGTATCTCGTCTCCTACCTTCCAAACTTTACAGAAGCTCTCCTGCGAACCTTGCAGAATTAGCACTCCTGAAAGAAAGGATATAGCGGAGACATGGCTTAGCCACAGCCTGGGGGATGTTTCCAGAATGAGATTTTCACTCTGCAGCGGAGTGTGCGCTGATATGAAACTTCCTGGCAGATTAAAACTGTGTGCCCGACCGAGACTCGAACTCGGGACCTTTGCCTTTCGCGGGCAAGTGCTCTACCAACTGAGCTACCGAAGCACGACTCACGCCCGGTACCCACAGCTTTACTTCTGCCAGTATCTCGTCTCCTACCTTCCAAACTTTACAGAAGCTCTCCTGCGAACCTTGCAGAACTAGCACTCCTGAAAGAAAAGATATAGCGGAGACATGGCTTAGCCACAGCCTGGGGGATGTTTCCAGAACATTTAAGTCTTGTTCAGAAAGGTGTTCATTATTCAGCCACAAAAATTTTCAACTCCCTTCCATCAGGTATTAAAGATCACATTAATGTCTTACCTACTTTTAAATGTAAATTGAGAGAATACCTAATGGTAAATTCCTTCTATTCTCTTGATGAGTATCTACAGATAAAGCAATGATTTTTTATACTGATAAAAATTTGTTTGCTATAGATCACATTAACTGTTTAATTTGGAAAATGTACTATATTTCCTTTTTAGGTATTGTTTTATATTACTTGAGCTATACCTTTGATTTGATTTTAACCTACAAACTTATTCATAATCTTATGGTACATTTTTGTCATTTTATATATGTGTATTATTTGTTTAATTTGGAAAATGTACTATATTTCCTTTTAGGTATTGTTTTATACTACTTGAGCTATACCTTTGATTTGATTTTAACCTACAAACTTATTCATAATCTTATGGTACATTTTTGTCATTTTATATATGTGTATTATATCTGTTGTATGTAATCTTGACTCATTCCACATCCTTGTGATTTATCACAATACGGATTAATGGAATACGAAATAAATAAATAAATAAATAAAAAATAAAGAATTTGACTGTGTTGATCACCAGATTCTCTTGCCAAAAGCAAAATTAGTAAGAATAAGTGGTGTTGCAGGTAATTAGCTACAGTTATATCTCCAAGACAGAAAAGAAAAACTTGTCTTGAATAGCTCAGGTACAGTATGTGATATTTCTGTACATTCTGAATGGACTTCCATTACATGTGGAGTTCCTCAGGGCTCAATTCTTGGACCACTATTATTCTTCACTTTTATAAATGATTTACCATCATGTACAAGCCTGCCGTGTAAATTTACTTTATTTGCAGATGATACCACAATTTCTGTGAGCAGTAGAACAGATAGGAATCTTGAGGAATCCATTAATCACATACTATCAGATGTGGTTAAATTGCTCAAGGTGAATGGCCTCTCATTAAATTCCAGTAAGACCAATTTTATTCAGTTCTGTACAAAAACAGCAGAAGAGAGAGAACTAAGTATGACATGTGGTAATCAGCCAATAGAAAGAATGGAAACAACAAAATTTCTTGGATTTTACATTGACAAGAAAATGAACTGGTGTCCACATATTATAGATCTCTGTAAGAGGCTTAGCTCTGCTATGTTTGCTTTACGGATTGTCACTACATGTATTAAACCAAACACTGCAAAAGTGGCATATTATGGCTATTTTCACTCACTCATTGAATACGACATTACTTTTGTGGCAACCAGCCACTACCAAGGAAGGTGTTCATTGCTCAGAAGTGAGCTTTAAGAGTTATACGTGGATTACGCCCAAGAGACTCATGTAGAAATAGCTTTCAAAAACTCAAAATATACACAACTACACGCCAATATATTGTTTCACTTGTGTGTGTTGTCTATAAAAATATAGAGATGTTTCAACCAAACTATCAGGAGCATAACACATGGAGGAAGAATGACAAACAAAATGAGCAAAGAAATTTGGGCTTGGTGCAAAAGGGTGTCCACTAGACTGGAACAAAACTATTCAGTACTCTTCCACCTACAATAATGACAGAGATTCATAACAAGAGTACCGTATTTACTCGAATCTAAGCCACATTTTTTTACGGTTTTTGTAATCCAAAAAACCGCCTGTGGCTTAGAATCGAGTGCAAAGTAAGCAGAAGTTCTGAAAAATGTTGGTAAGTGCCGCCACAACTAACTTCTGCCGTCTAATGTATGTAGCGCTACACAGGCATGCATTGCAGGCACAAAGATAAATACTGGCGCCGAAACCTCTGCGTCAGAAAATAAATTTAAAAAAAAAAATAGAAGACAAGCTTTTTTTCTCCGCCTCGAGTTTCGACAACTGCATTTTCGTACATTACCCAACGAAGTAAATAGAAATTCCGTATTGTTCATCTTCGAATGTAGCAACCTTTCAAATATTCGTAACAACAAAAATAAATTTCTTTACACAAAAATACCAACAATGCACAAGACTTTAGGACTGCTGCACGAGTTGATACGCTGGCGTTCTTCACGTAGCGGCACATATTGCTTCGTGGAATTTTGTGAAATGCTTGTTGGTGTTAGTGAACGACAATGAAATGCTTTCATTACAGTACCAAATTCAAGCGGGGAGTTATTTCTTTAGCGGAACAAGGTTCTAATCGTGCTGCAGGTCTGCGATACGGGATTGATGAGAGCAACGTCAGGTGACGGCGACTGAAGAGAGACAAATTATTTGAATGTTCAAGTAGCAGGAAAGCATTTAGCGGTCCAAAGTGTGGACGATATCATGCACTAGAAGTGATTTTAAATGAATTTGGAAAGGAATAGTGTGAACGCCGAAATTTTAAAAATTAAGGCACATGAAATGCATGCTAGAGAGCAAAAAATCGAACATTTTAAGTTTAGTCGCAGCTGGATTGATCTGTTTATGAAGCGCTGGGGTTTTTCACTTTGGAGGCGAACTTCAGTTGCACAGAAGCTGCCGAAAAATTATGAAGAGAAACTTGTGGAATTTCAGCGCTTCATAATTAGGCGGCACACAGAAAAGCAATACCTTCTTGGTCAGATAGAAAATGCTGACCAAACTCCCGTATATTCTGACATGCCGTCAAATTATACGGTTAACGCCAAAGGAAAGAAAGACATAAGTGTTCTTACAGCAGAGGGTGGAAAACAGATGTCCGTCATGCTTGCTTGCACAGCAGATGGACATAAATTACCCCCATTCACAGTTTTCAAGCGAAAGCCTTACCGAAATCGGAAGTGTTTCCAAAAACTGTAATTGTAGGAGCAAACGAAAGTGGGTGGTTTTCGGAGGACATGGTGCTTGAATGGATTTGGCGTTTGTGGAATCGTCGTCCTGGCGCAATGCTTGGTTTATGCAGTCTGTTGGTATTAGATGCGTACGCAGGCCATACAACACCTGCAGTAAAACGAAAATTAGAGGGAAGCAAAAGGAACTTGGCAGTAATTCCAGGCGGGATGACTTCAGTTCTGCAACCACTTGACGTCTGTTTGAATAAACCATTTAAGGGCAAGCTTAAACGCATGTACACAGGCTGCCTTTCGAAAAGCGACAGACAACTGATACCAACAGGACGTGTACAACGGTGACAAGAGATGGTTGCTAATAGGAAATTTTATGAATCGTGAAACCCATGCAGTTATGCAGTATTCTCTTCACCATAAGAATAATACGTATGTAAACATTATGCCATGTATTCTTTCGTGTTTGCTGTTATCTGATTTAAATCCTGTCTTCCTAATAAACTACGAAACTAGAGTGAGGCAACGGCAAATGCAGAAGAATATACGTATCATGTCATGTTGATATTCGTATTATTCTTATGCTGAATAGTGATACAGTCAGAAATAAAGCACGGCAACTGACTAGATTTTTAAATCTAAGATGACTCCAATTTCTGTGCAGAATGTAATGTACTAAAGAGGCATCTGCAAAGATTTTCAAACGGAGAAAAATTTTTTGCTTAACTCTCGTTCAGAACATCTTCTTTCATACCCAGTCTATTATTTGGTTCCTGCTGGTAATTGTCAAAGAAGGCAGCAGTGTAAGTAACAACACATAGCAGTCCCTTGCCATTGTTTCGCTAATGCGGCAATACATTCTTTTTATTGTAAGTGGCGGTAGAGCGCACAAAAGCGAGCGGCAACAGGTCGTATAACAGTCATTATCTGAATGCAACAAACAGTCCATGACAAGGTACGATAGTGTATTTTCAGTTTAGAGTGACGTAACACCAACAAGAAAGAGAACGGCACTTATCAGATCAAAGCAAAATAAGCAATCGATTCAAACCAGACGAAGCACGTGAAAAAGGAAGGGTCCCCGTACAAATATGGACGGAGCGCCTGACGCATAGCAATGGCTACCTGGTAAAGCTTAACTACTACTTGCGACTCGAGTCAAACTGCTGTAGCTGTATCTTCATCCATTCGACCTAAACTGTGTCTCTTGTTACAATGGCCGAACTTTGTTTCGATTTGGAGGTGCGGTCTAAAACTTTTCTCTCCCCTTGAATTTCGAGTCTCAAATTTCAAGTGAGGCTTTAGATTCGGGAAATTTTTTTTTTCCTTGATTTCGAGTCTCGTTTTTCAGGTGCGGCTTAGATTCGAGTGCGGCTTAGATTCGAGTAAATACGGTAAGTTTAAGAAAGCATTAAGAATATTTATGCTAGAAAAAGGTTTTTAGAGTCTAGATGAGTAAGCAGACCGAAAATGGAATGGCAGCACTCCAGTAGGTCGCTGCGAGCGGGTGCAGACCGCCTGTAACCCCGGTGGCGGGGGAAGGCCACAGACATAAATACTGATCCAGGTCCACTCGAGGAGCAGTCTCAGCTTACAAGCTACGTTACTGAAATATCGTGCAAGAATGACGCTGTTATCCAGCAGAACACCTGACAACCCGAGATGTCATTAGCTCGCTGGGAAAGTCTCAAGAGTTACAACTGTCTGTATACTTCCATACAAGCCCTGATTTCTGTTATCTTGTTGTTGTGGTCATTATGTGAAATGTATGTTGGTTCCAGTAGAATTTCTCTGCTGTCTGTCCCAAATGCCAGTTCTCTAAACAATTGACCTTCCCTACAACCAATCTTACATGCTCATTCCATTTCAAATCATTCCAGTTCACACTGTGTACCTTATCTCCCAGTACCTGCTATGCAGCAGAGTATGACATTATAGCTTTCGTCTGCCAGTGCAGTGTGGCACAGAAATCCAACCGACATACCGTATACACTCAGATAATCCACACGCTCGAATAATCTGCGCACCCTAATTTTGAGGTGGGGGAATTCTTTTGTTTGCTTAAATTTGTTCCATTTAGAAAAAAATTGTTCTAGCTTACATATAATATCAATTGGTTTGAAAAAACGTGTCAAAATCTTGACATGCTTTGAACAGGTTGATAAATCATTAAAACGCAACTGATTCGGTGGCACGCAGCTGGCTGGCTAGCAGGCCTGCTGGCTGGCCCATTAGCTAGGCGGTCAGCTGGGGAACATTATCCCCGTCAGCTGGGACTATAGTCCTACCTACATTAGCAAAAGAAAGAAATGAGGATTACCGTGTTTAAGAATTTAAGTTAATATCTGCAATAAAATACACTCATGGAAATGGAAAAAAGAACACATTGACACCGGTGTGTCAGACCCACCATACTTGCTCCGGACACTGCAAGAGGGCTGTACAAGCAATGATCACACGCACGGCACAGCGGACACACCAGGAACCGCGGTGTTGGCCGTCGAATGGCGCTAGCTGCGCAGCATTTGTGCACCGCCGCCGTCAGTGTCAGCCAGTTTGCCGTGGCATACGGAGCTCCATCGCAGTCTTTAACACTGATAGCATGCCGCGACAGCGTGGACGTGAACCATATGTGCAGCTGACGGACTTTGAGCGAGGGCGTATAGTGGGCATGTGGGAGGCCGGGTGGACGTACCGCTGAATTGCTCAACACGTGGGGCGTGAGGTCTCCACAGTACATCGATGTTGTCGCCAGTGGTCGGCGGAAAGTGCACGTGCCCGTCGACCTGGGACCGGACCGCAGCGACGCACGGATGCACGCCAAGACCGTAGGATCCTACGCAGTGCCGTAGGGGACCGCACCGCCACTTCCCAGCAAATTAGAGACACTATTGCTCCTGGGGTATCGGCGAGGACCATTCGCAACCGTCTCCATGAAGCTGGGCTACGGTCCCGCACACCGTTAGGCCGTCTTCCGCTCACGCCCCAACATCGTGCAGCCCGCCTCCAGTGGTGTCGCGACAGGCGTGAATGGAGGGACAAATGGAGACGTGTCGTCTTCAGCGATGAGAGTCGCTTCTGCCTTGGTGCCAATGATGGTTGTATGCGTGTTTGGCGCCGTGCAGGTGAGCGCCACAATCAGGACTGCATACGACCGAGGCACACAGGGCCAACACCCGGCATCATGGTGTGGGGAGCGATCTCCTACACTGGCCGTACACCACTGGTGATCGTCGAGGGGACACTGAATAGTGCACGGTACATCCAAACCGTCATCGAACCCATCGTTCTACCATTCCTAGACCGGCAAGGGAACTTGCTGTTCCAACAGGACAATGCACGTCCTCATGTATCCCGTGCCACCCAACGTGCTCTAGAAGGTGTAAGTCAACTACCCTGGCCAGCAAGATCTCCGGATCTGTCCCCCATTGAGCATGTTTGGGACTGGATGAAGCGTCGTCTCACGCGGTCTGCACGTCCAGCACGAACGCTGGTCCAACTGAGGCGCCAGGTGGAAATGGCATGGCAAGCCGTTCCACAGGACTACATCCAGCATCTCTACGATCGTCTCCATGGGAGAATAGCAGCCTGCATTGCTGCGAAAGGTGGATATACACTGTACTAGTGCCGACATTGTGCATGCTCTGTTGCCTGTGTCTATGTGAATGTGGTTCTGTCACTGTGATCATGTGATGTATCTGACCCCAGGAATGTGTCAATAAAGTTTCCCCTTCCTGGGACAATGAATTCACGGTGTTCTTATTTCAATTTCCAGGAGTGTATTTTAGTCAGTAAATGTGCTGCATTACCTCTCTACTCACCATCACTTTCATCGTCATCACTAGCAGCAGAATAATTGTTATCGTAGCCATGTTTCCATAGATTGTCATCCTCTGTTGCATCCAGTGAATTTGTGACACCACATTTTTTTAAGGATTTTTCCACCAGTGGTTGCACAATGGAGTCCCGTGCACTTTTCACCCACTCAAAAATCTGGGACAAATCTGGGCATTTGATTTTTCCACTTGGTGTGAACTTGTGGTTTTCATAAGCCATCCATTGCGTATATAGCTGTTTAAGTGCAACTTTGAATGACTGATTTATGCACAAACCTAGTGGTTGTAGGATGTATGTTAGACCCCCAGGGATAATGACCATATCAGTTTTCCCTTTTTGTAATTTGTCTCGCACTTCCTTAGCTGTATGTCTGTGGAAGCTGTCCTGGATCAACATGTTACGTAAATTCAGTAACGTACCAGGACAACATTGCCAAATCTGCATCACCCAGTCAGTCTCAAGATCATTGTCTATCCACCCTAGTATGCCTTGTAGTGATATTTTCAGAATAGTTTTCCTTTTACACATCATTTGAGATGGCAGTTTTCATACATCGCCAGTTACAAACAACATTACTGTACGCCTTTGCTTCTCACTGTCACTATAGTTCAATTCTTTTATCTTGGCGGCTCACGCATGCCCGCCCAGACGCGGGAGATTGCTGCGTTGCCAGTTGCACACGACGCAGGCACCAAGAGAAGCAGCGCCATTGTATAGCATAGTTTGCAAGCTTACGGTTAGGGGGGAGCATGCAGTTAATGAAGTAAAGCCACCACGGCCGCATTAACCCTTTCGCTGCTACACAGACGTGCTCCCCGCGACTTTGTCACTGTACTGCTCTCCTGTGCAGACACATGGTGTTCTGACTGCTTTGACACTCTTATCATTCGATTCCACAAAAACTATTTGGCCCAAAAATTAGATTTTCACACATCTTCTTGACTGATACCTTCACACTATAAATGACTTAAATATGTTTCGATGTTTAATGCAGTTATTATGAAGCATTAAATATAGTAAACTATTGCACGAAATTTCGAAGAGTTTGCAGAGGTAAAAGTCCATAGCATATACTTTCCGTATGGTCGATTTTAGTTGCCACAATGTTGAGAATGAAATGTGGACAAGATACCTAAATTTCATATAAATTTTACTGTATAACAATATCTCATTTAATTTAAGTACCACACAGGTGTCGTATGTAATACTGAGAAATATTCCATCTTTCGCGACTGTAACAAAATTTTTATTTACACCGGGCACGTTTGGCTTTATTTTAAAGCAAACTCTTCAAAATTTCGTGCAATGGTTTACTACATTTAATGCTGCACAATAACTGCGTTGAACAGCGAAGTCATTTATGGGGGGAAGGTATCAGTCAAGAAGACGTGTTAAAATCAAATTTTTGGTCCAAATAGCTTTTGTGAAATCGAATGACAAGTGTGTCAAAGCATTGGGAACACCATGTGTCTGCACAGGCGAGCAGTGTAGTGATGACAAAATCGCGCACAGCGCGGAATGTGGGGAGCACGTGTCGGCAGCAGCGACAGGGTTAATGAAGAGACAAAGCACTAGCAATTGCAAAAAATTGCATTCAAACGAATAAAATTCGTGAAGTAAGGCACTTCAATATTGTTTTTAAATAAAGAAAATATTAAGCACCGAGGACCGCACAAGGTTTGAACTCATAACTTTGCACTTATCGTCCCAACACCTTTTTTTTTTCATTTTGTTCGTTATTGATCGTTGTGTTTGGTCATTGCGGACGTCTCAAGACATCCTGTTCAAGTTCGGTGGTTGATCCTTCTACTCAGTTTTTTATTACAGAGGCCAACCGGCTCTGACCGAACACGCTGAGCTACCGTGCCGGCAGTTTTTTTTTTTTTTTTTTTTTTTTTTTAGTTCGTTGCATCTGCTCGGGGCGGACGTCGTAAGACATCCAGTTACATTCGTTGTTGATCTGTTGACTCAGTTTTTTTATTACAGAGGGCACATTACCCTCTGACCAAACACGCTGAGCTACCGTGCTGGCTATCACCTTAGCCGTTACACTAACGCAACTCGTCCGACAACAAAACTCCAGAGGTTTGTAACATGTCACGCAAAATACTGACAAACACTGTTGGTGTGACTATGAATTACTCACGCTTCGTCAAAGTACAATAAACAATTACCGCTGTTCTTTATTGCGAAAAAGCGGTTCGTGAGATTGATACAAACACCTTTCCTTGCTATCGCCTGAATTAGGAGTCTTATTGCTTGTTTAGTTTAATTAATTAATAGAATATGAAACAATTGGTATAAAGAATGCTTTTTCCAAACATTCTATAAAAGAAAGTCTGCTATCAAGACATTGCTTTTGTTCTATTACTTTATTTATGACTGAACGTTTCTAAAACTGAAGACACTCGTCCGTGCTCTGCACTGCAGTCGAGCTTTGGCAACGTTGTTCTCTGTTCATTTGCTGACTGTGTTTTGTGTCGTCAGATGCGCAGAATGAACCTAAACTCGGCCGCCAACATAAATGACGTGCACTTTAGTTCATATGATGATGCTGGAGTCTCCTTTCCTGTTCATGGTGTTGTCTAGCGGCATCTCAAAATAGACTGGCGTCGGATCCGCATTACCAATTTACAATAATATATAGGACTACTCGTGTCGCAGTTTTATCGTGTAACGATGAAAGCTCACTATTTTTTCCTGGTCATCACCTGGAAGCCATTGAGCGATAGTAGTTTTCCTCCAGAGTCCTTATCCATTTTCGTTGAAAAATCTTGGCAGCCAGCCCTGCCTAGCTTTGAAACTGGTAATACCCAGTTCTTTGGCTAAAGCCAGTGCTTTAAGTTGGTACATTTCACTGTGCATCCATATTTTCGCTTCTCATCTACGTAATCGTAGAGCCTTTTTTGGGGGTCCGGATGCTTTGCTTTTTGGCCACGAAACGCCTGGTGATTACTATTAGTTTCTTGAAGCTGTGTTTTGTTTTTTTGCCCGGTTGTGAATACAACTTTCACTCACATCATACTTTCCCCCTGCTGCAAGGTTTCCAATGTTCTTGGCTTCTTCAATAAATTTCAGTTTTTCTTTAGCAGTGTACGAGCGATAACGAAAACTTTTAGCCATAATTAACGAGTTTGAAGATGTTGTTAACATGCTACTGATGTGTCACAAACTGAGGTCACAACAATGCAATTAACATAATGGGATCTATTGTTGGAGGTGGAGCAGTACCAGCCTTGTTTCAAATAATCTGTGCATCCCAGATTTTTGTCCTTAACTTTGGGAAAAAACAAGTGCAGATTATTTGAGTATATACAGTCATGTTATAAAGAAAATAATTACATTTTATGTAAATATGAGGAACATCAATAACTCACCATATATTTGAGGGATTCAATCCTCAATAAACACGTAAAAAGGACTGAGAACATTGCTAACTTTTAGATGTATCCTTCTTCAAAGCTAACAGAATACATATATGCACGCATACGTACACATACACATATACCTGCACGACTGCAGTGTCCAGCTGACAACATCGTGCAGCTTGACGGGGATGAGAGGTTGAGTCTGGTGGAGTGGGAAAGAGGAGAAAGGAGGTGGGGAGCAGGACCAATTCAGCACATGTTCTGGTCAAAGGGGGAGTTGTGTGCAGTGTTTAATGACATAGGGGAGTGGATCAGAGGAGAAGACAGAAGAACAGAAGATGGATACTATGGAGAAGAGGAGTTGAGTGCAGGACTGTTAGGATCACAGGGCAGGGATGCAGGTGAGCGGAGGATAGAAGCTAGCAGAAACTGAGGACAGGAGAGATATGAAACTGAAGCGTGTGTTACAATGACAATTAATATGTACATAATTCAGAGAAGCTGGTGTCAGGGAGAATTTCTGAAGACACAGTTTGTGAAGCAGCTACTGAAACTGATTGTGTTGTGCTCAGCAGTATTTGCGCCATTTGGTGGGCATCTCCACCCTCGGCCACAGTTCATTCAGATGGATAACTAGTTGGTTGTTATTCCTACAGAAAATGGTGTGCAGAAGTTAGAACAGAGCTGGTATATGGTATGGCTTCTTTCACAGGTGGCCTGTCCTGTGATAGGATAGGATCTGCCTATGACCAGACCCGGGTAGGACGTACTGGGCAGGTGTGTCAGGTTGGTCTTGTACTTCCTGTACTTCAAGACAGGTATGATCCCTGTGTCAAAGGGTTGGGAGCAGGTGTGATATAAGGATGGACTAGGATATTTCATAGACTGGGAGGGAAATTAAGTACCACTTTTGGAAGGCAGCATTCTCAGACTTTTCTATGTATTTATCTCTGAATCGAAACTTCAGATTTACAGTAAATTGTAACCCGTACTCTTTCCATTACTTACTTTTAATTAAAGGCTTTAAATTACTACAATTATATGTCATATCCTACAGCAAATTGTCTATTATGAGGATAGACTGAAACTTTTGATAATGATGCCAAATTTCAATGAGAAATACTAACCCAAATAATAAGTAGTGTTACTGTAGCTACCACCTAATGATTTATTGGTTATCACTTCCATTAGATCATATTCAGAAGCTTGTTTATAAATACAATACAAAAACTAAAAACTTTAAATATTACAAAAGCATAGAATCACTGTAATAAAATATATAATAATTGTTTGGAGAACTGTACCTCATTATCTTGCAAACTAAGTACAACCAAGTTCTGTCTAATATGAGGGCGTGAAAGGAAGTCCCAATTTTCTTGTGCACCTAATTTGTTGTGAGCCAGGACTAATACTCTCAACTGGGGAAGATCGCCAATGAAGACTGGAATCTTAATCAGATTGCAATTTACTACTTCAAGGTGCACAACATTGAGAAGTCTGGCAAGAGACTGTGGTAGGCAAACCATTTTGATGTTATTGAGCTGAAAAAAGGCAAATAAGCAAGGAAACCTCTTAACTTTGATCAATTCCTTAAATCAATTTTTAAGACACAGAATGTGACTACAAAGATTGAATAACATGATACCACTGAACTTTGTAATTTTTATGGCACACTGAATACTCAGTAGATGTTTTGAGAGTGCAGGTGGTCACTGTTTGCTACAACACATGATTTTTCATTTGGGAATTTAACACACACCCTCAGGAGAGCTGTGTTTGACAGTTCTTCTGAAGATATCTGGTAGGTACTCAGATCAAATACAAGTATTGTAGGTGGTAGTAAATAATGACCAGCTGCACTCATGAAGCATGATCAGATGATACCATACAGTAATCAATTTCATTGTTTCACATGTAGAGGTTGACAATCTGGGTATCTCTTCACGCAAAAAAGTAATTACCATCCCATCACCCACAGGTACAGAGTTTCATAAAAATTCATCAAACACCTTTTGCATGAACTCCTGTTCCATTTGCATCTTAGAACATCAAATGTGACACTTAAGTATACTTACAACTAATGAAAAACCGTTCCCCTAAAAAAAATGAAAATTTGAAGTGAACTTTTTACACAAGTAGTGTAATACATACCTTCAGCATTGTCAGGTACTGAGGGAAATCATTAATGTTTTCTACCTCTCTTGGAATGTCAGGTGGATTTTCATGTTGTGAAGGATCAACTCTTTTACATAGTTGCCTCAGAAGAGTTTCAAAACGTTCAAGAACAATTGTGGTGTTACTTATTCTCAGTTCATGAGGAGGCTCCCTCAGCACTATAGTAAGAATGTCTCTGAACAGTCCACCTACAGATATCTGCAGCACATTCTCTCTTGAAATCTACAGTACAAAAATAAAATAAAATAAAATAAAATATTCCCCTTTCATTGAAAAACTGACATTGGTATTCACATACAATAGTAAAAATTAACGTTTAAATCTAATGCCATATTCCATATTTCTGCATGTCCAGGGAATTCATTCATTTGAAAAGGATATGACTTCAGGCACTTAATGAAAATAGAAGACTGCATAATCAACAACCATTTTTCCATTAATATTATGACACTGATAAGAGATAAGTAGAATCATTGGACACGTAAAAAAATGACGAAACATGTCAAGCACGACAGAAACGCTAAAGAACTCATCATTACTTTCATACTTTTTCAACTGAATTTCCTCCTGCAGAAATAAGGAGAAAGAAGATTGAAGTAGGTAGATGGAAAGGGAAGCAAGGTAATTTATAATAAACAAATGAAATCAAATCATAAACAAAAGAGAGATGTGAATGTAAATAGCAGACACAAAGAGAGATAATGGAAAGAGAAGACAGATAAGCACAGGAGAAGTAACAAAACAAAATACCCACTTGTTAATTTCCTGAGTGTTGACCAACTGAGATCTGTTAAATACTCATCATATAGAGGCATGTACTTTAGATTTTTGTAACAATGGTTATTATCTTTTAGAATTATCTTAAAGGCAAAAGAGTTAGTTTATATTTATCCTATTTGTACTCCATGATTAATGTAATTTAAGCAATGTAGATTTATGCCACTTACAGTACCTCAGTTGGGTAATATGATCTATTGTTGTTATCTGCTTGTGGTTTCTCAGCCTCTGACTGTTTTGATTAGTACGTTTTTCATGCTTTTATATAACTTTTATATAGTAGGCAATGAATAAGAGCACTTGTGCTCAGATACAGGGTGAATTGGCTGCTGCCCAAGAACAGCTAGAATCTGTATTAACCACAGTCTACAGGCTTCATATTGCTATCCTAAGCTACGGTATCACTGAAGAACCTGTAGTAAATGCAGTGACATCTATTATGTCACTGGAATCCCATGAAAAGCTAGATGCCAATGCTTCTTCTGATCTATAACAGCTTACTACTTGTCCTCGTTTGAGAGTGATTGGTGAAAAGCAGTGTGATCACATATCTCTGAGCAGAAGGTGAATGTGGGAACTGGCTGTAAAATGTGTGAAATGGCTGCACAGATGTCTCTCATGGCCGAGTGGCAGCTAAGAGGTGCTGTTCAATGCTGATGACACATCTGAGTTCGAATGGGATGCCTTGCCTATTGGACCAGTGGCCAATTTTCTTCCCAAGACTGGAGAATCACACAGGCTGAGTATATTCATCATTCAGAGCTCCAACACTAGGCACATAAAGAACACTCTCAGAAAAATATAAGGGTTGGGAAAGAAGCACACTGTGCACTCAGAATGCTAGCTGAGCTGTCTCAATCAAAATGTGGTGGAAGCTTTGCTACTGGCCATTGAAAGCACTGGCTGCAAATCATAGCTCATGTCAGCACAACTGATATTTTTCACCTGGGCTCTGAGAACATACTTTGTTCCTTATTCCTTTTATATGTTACTAACACCGCAAATAAGATAAAATAATGCCCAATACATTGTGTTTATTAATATTTTCATAAAAGGATTTGAAAGCAAAAGGCAATAGAAAAGTTAGATTGCAAATGAATTTCCAGGAAGGAACATTACGGCATATATGGAAACTTCATGCATAAACTACATACTTTTATTATTTTATAGTTGAAGATGGAGGAAGCAGTATAATTATCTCATCATCTTGCACATGCTATAAAAACAGTATTTTTACGATTACATGGATGTTCTAATTGTTTTAATGTTTCTATGGAAAAGTAAACTTCTTTTAGATTCATGAAACGTTTTCTCTCACTGCAGAGTTTGGCAGCAGACCATTCATAACACATTACTTTGACAAATATTGGTGAGGAAAGTTGGTACTGTACAATGGAATGTATTTAGATGCAGTCTTCTCAGGATATGATTTCTTTTACTCTATCGATGGGCTAATTTTACCTGCACTGGAAAACGACTGTTTGGGTGCAACTGCTGAGGGCGGCTCAAGAGACAACATGGAATTAATGGACTGGGGAGTGTTGTACACTTTAATTTCAGTACTTTCTTGTGGAGTTATTTACAGACTCCTTGCGGATGCTGTAATTGCAATTCTTTCTTGGAAATTTATTTGCAATCCCATATTTTTCTTTGCACTGCTTTTCATGCCTTTTATGGATATATTAACAAATTCAATACACTGAGTATTTTGGCTTACTTGCAGTGTAAGTAACATGAAAATTGAAAAAAAAAAGGTTTTGCCTAGGAGCTCAAACCCATGAGCCTCAATTTACCATTCTGTACTCATTCTGTACAGGTGCACAGAGCACAACTTAATCATACTAACACTTGGTTTAAGAATCATGAAAGAAGGTTGTATACATGGAAGAACCCTGGATATACTAAAAGGTATCAGATAGATTATATAATGGTAAGACAGATATTTAGGAACCAGGTTTTAAATTGTGAGACATTTCCAGGGGCAGATGTGGACTCTGACCACAATCTATTGGTTATGAACTGTAGATTAAAACTGAAGAAACTGCAAAAAGGTGTGAATTTAAGGAGATGGGACCTGGATAAACTGAAAGAACCAGAGGTTGTACAGTGTTTCAGGGAGAGCATAAGGGAAGAATTGACAGGAATGGGGGAAAGAAATACAGTGGAAGAAGAATGGGTAGCTTTGAGGGATGAAGTAGTGAAGTCAGCAGAGGATCAAGTAGGTAAAAAGACGAGGGCTAGTAGAAATCCTTGGGTAGTAGAAGAAATATTGAATTTAATTGATGAAAGGAGAAAATATAAAAATGCAGTAAATGAAGCAGGCAAAAAGGAATACAAACGTCTCAAAAATGAGATCGACAGGAAGTGCAAAATGGTTAAGCAGGGATGGCTAGAGGACAAATGTAAAGATGTAGAGGCTTATCTCACTAGGGGGTAAGACAGATACTGCCTACAGGAAAATTAAAGAGACCTTTGGAAAAAAGAGAACCACTTGCATGAATATCAAGAGCTCAGATGGGAAACCAGTTCTAAGCAAAGAAGGGAAAGCAGAAAGGTGGAAGGAGTATATAGAGGGTCTATACAACGGCGATGTACTTGAGGACAATATTATGGAAATGGAAGAGGATGTGGATGAAAATGAAATGGGAGATACGATACTGCGTGAAGAGTTTGACAAAGCACTGAAAGACCTGAGTCGAAACAAGGCCCCGGGAGTAGACAACATTCCATTGGAACTACTGACGGCCTTGGGAGAGCCAGTCCTGACAAAACTCTACCATCTGGTGAGCAAGATGTATGAAACAGGCGAAATACCCTCAGACTTCAAGAAGAATATAATAATTCCAATTCCAAAGAAAGCAGGTGTTGACAGACATGAAAATTACCGAACAATTAGTTTAATAAGCCACAGCTGCAAAATACTAACACGAATTCTTTACAGACGAATGGAAAAACTGGTAGAAGCCGACCTCGGGGAAGATCAGTTTGGATTCCATAGAAATACTGGAACATGTGAGGCAATACTGACCTTACGACTTATCTTAGAAGAAAAATTAAGGAAAGGCAAACCTACGTTTCTAGCATTTGTAGACTTAGAGAAAGCTTTTGACAATGTTGACTGGAATACTCTCTTTCAAATTGTAAAGGTAGCAGGGGTAAAATACAGGGAGCGAAAGGCTATTTACAATTTGTACAGAAAGCATATGGCAGTTATAAGAGTCGAGGGACATGAAAGGGAAGCAGTGGTTGGGAAGGGAGTGAGACAGGTTTGTAGCCTCTCCCCAATGTTACTCAATCTGTATATTGAGCAAGCAGTAAAGGTATTAAAATCCATGGAGAAGAAAAAAAAACTTTGAGGTTCGCCGATGACATTGTAATTCTGTCAGGGACAGCAAAGGACTTGGAAGAGCAGTTGAATCGAATGGATAGCGTCTTGATAGGAGGATATAAGATGAACATCAACAAAAGCAGAACGAGGATAATGGAATGCAGTCGAATTAAGTCGGGTGATTCTGAGGGAATTAGATTAGGAAATGAGACACTTAAAGTAGTAAAGAAGTTTTGCTATTTGGGGAGCAAAATAACTGATGATGGTCAAAGTAGAGAGGATATAAAATGTAGACTGGCAATGGCAAGGAAAGCGTTTCTGAAGAAGAGAAATTTGTTAACATCAAGTATAGATTTAAGTGTCAGGAAGTCATTTCTGAAAGTATTTTTATGTAGTGTAGCCATGTATGGAAGTGAAATATGGACAATAAATAGTTTGGACAAGAAGAGAATAGAAGCTTTCGAAATGTGGTGCTACAGAAGAATGCTGAAGATTAGATGGGTAGATCACATAACTAATGAGAAAGTATTGAATAGTATTGGGGAGAAGAGAAGTTTGTGGCACAGCTTGACCAGAAGAAGGGATCAGTTGGTAGGACATGTTCTGAGGCATCAAGGGATCACCAATTTAGTGTTGGAGGGCAGCATGGAGGGTAAAAATCGTAGAGTGAGACCAAGATATGAATACACTAAGCAGATTCAGAAGGATGTAGGTTGCAGTAGGTACTGGGAGATGAAGAAGCTTGCACAGGATAGAGTAGCATGGAGAGCTGCACCAAACCAGTCTCAGGACTGAAGACCACAACAACAACAACAACTCTTTACACTGCACCAAATGCTGTGATGCAACTATGCTAACATAAATAGCTCATGCCTCATTTGACTCACACCAAAAATGCTATATTTTCTTAGCACTTGGCCATCTTGATCTCCAAATTCTGTCACTTTCATTTCAGCCAAGCCCTGCACCAACCAAAAATCTGGACATAGTTGGTGGTGATGAGTAGACATAGTCACTGTGTATAAGTAGGAAGGACTGACATGATTAAATAATTGTATGTTACACATGCATTTTACAGAAGCGTTCACGGCTATATCAAGTTGGCTGGAGTCTTCACTATTTGCACTGTTCAGAAATACATCACAGAAGTAAAAGGACTGGAAACCAGACTAGCTTTTGTTTTATTTTTGCTTAATATGTTTTTCTAAATTTTTAGATCGCAAGCAGGCAAGAAAAAATTTTTCTGTGTGATGTGACAGTTTTTTCTTCTGGATTAAGTGCTCATCAAAGATTATGCATTGACCTTTTACTATTATTTGATAGGGTAATTAGCTACCAGGGGCACCAACTTATAAAAAATATTGGGGGGCGGGGGTGAGCATACTGGGGGTCTTGCCACAGGAAATTTTCTAAGTTTTAGATGAAAAATAGTGATTTTTAAAGTTTTTTAAGCATTTTAGAGTCATATGATCAACATTAGAACCCCGAAAACTGGTCTCTTGATAACTCGACACAACGGGAAACTCGATAAGCCTGACACTTTTTTTGGCTTTGAAAAAAGAAACAAACCATAAAGGCACAAGATTTTTTCATAAAAAGCTAATTTAATTTACAGTAATAATCATACTCATAGACTATTACAGAGCAGTGAATCATAGACTATTACAGAGCAGTGAATATATATCTATGAAAATACTGAAATTATATTTAAATAAATCCTAAACTATCATTAAAAGGATAAAACATAAAATATTGCTGTTGCACAGTAATAGCACTTTGATTAACAAGTGAAACAGCTAATTTAAGCTTACTTTGAATAAGGCTCATGGTTCATTAAATAAAAACAATATCTCAAACTTAATGCTTTAATACAGTTAATAAAGTTAATACAGTATGCCTAATACTTTCAGTCAATAAGTATGTAAATAGTAGGTTTTAATTGGGTCTTCCCCCCTAAAAATATATAAGTATTTGAAAATAACTAATACAGTACTATAGTAATATAGTAATACAGTGCTAAACTAGTACTAATACTTTGAAACTGAAAATTTAACATTATGCATGTATTTAATTCTCTATTTTATAAAGATTTTTAATATTGCTCTAAATGCCATTATTAGGGCTAGAGTATCTTTAGAAAGGTGCAAATGTCTGACTGGATTACTGAATGTGAAGTCGTTGATGACTAGTCAGATATCAAATTCATCCAAAAAAATCTCGGTGGGCATGAAGAACAAGCAAGTTGTTCAATCGCTTCTGTCCCATTGTTGATATCACTTAAGACATCTAAGGGAGCTAAATGACAATTCTGCTGTTGCTGACATGATTTGAACTACTTGGAGAAGCTTAATGCATTTCACTACTTCACATAACATTTCTCCAACTGCAGGCTCTTGTGTACTGTCCCAGTCTTCAAGAAGGGTCGTCGAGCAGATGCGCAAAACTATAGACCTATATCTCTGATGTCGATCTATTGTAGAATTTTAGAACATGTTTTTTGCTTGCGTATCATGTCGTTTTTGGAAACCCAGAATCTACTCTGTAGGAATCAACATGGATTCTGGAAACAGCGATTGTGTGAGACCCAACTCACTTTATTTGTTCATGAGACCCAGAAAATATTAGATACAGGCTCCCAGGTAGATGCTATTTTCCTTGACTTCCGGAAGGCGTTCGATACAGTTCCGCACTGTCGCCTGATAAACAAAGTAAGAACCTACAGAATATCAGACCAGCTGTGTGGCTGGATTGAAGAGTTTTTAGCAAACAGAACACAGCATGTTGTTATCAATGGGGAGACGTCTACAGACGTTAAAGTAACCTCTGGCGTGCCACAGGGGAGTGTTATGGGACCATTGCTTTTCACAATATATATAAATGACCTGGTAGATAGTGTCGGAAGTTCCATTCAGCTTTTCACGGATGATGCTGTAGTATACAGAGAAGTTGCAGCATTAGAAAATTGTAGTGAAATGCAGGAAGATCTGCAGTGGATAGGCACTTGGTGCAGGGAGTGGCAACTGACCCTTAACATAGACAAATGTAATGTATTGCAAATACATAGAAAGAAGGATCCTTTATTGTATGATTATATGATAGCGGAACAAACACTGGTAGCAGTTACTTCTGTAAAATATCTGGGAGTATGTGTGCAGAACGATTTGAAGTGGAATGATCATATAAAATTAATTGTGGGTAAGGCGGGTGCCAGGTTGAGATTCATTGGGAGAGTCCTTAGAAACTGTAGTCCATCAACAAAGGAGGTGGCTTACAAAACACTCGTTCGACCTATACTTGAGTATTGCTCATCAGTGTGGGATCCGTACCAGATCGGGTTGACAGAGGAGATAGAGAAGATCCAAAGAAGAGCGGCGCGTTTCGTCACAGGGTTATTTGGTAACCGTGATAGCGTTACGGAGATGTTCAGCAAACTCAAGTGGCAGACTCTGCAAGAAGCGCTCTCCATCGCGGTGTAGCTTGCTCGCCAGGTCTCGAGAGGGTGCGTTTCTGGTTGAGGTATCGAATATATTGCTTCCCCCTACTTATACCTCCTGAGGAGATCACGAATGTAAAATTAGAGAGATTTGAACGCATACGGTGGCTTTCAGACAGTCATTCTTCCCGCAAAGCATATGCGACTGGAACAGAAAAGGGAGGTAATGACCGTGGCACGTAAAGTGTCCTCCGCCACACACTGTTGGGTGGCTTGCAGAGTATAATGTAGATGTAGATGTAGAATGTGCTTTCTTACATCATGCATGTTTTTTAAGACCAATTGTTTTTTATTAGCAATATCGGCTAACATATTCAAATGTAAGTGCAGTCTTTCTATGTCTAGGTCATTTTTTAAAAATTCAATTAATTTTTTCAAATTTGTTTCACCTCTGTTTACTAAAAGCAAGCACTCTTGTTCAACTGCAGTGACCTGTGTGAGTCCAGTTGAAGTAAACTGCTCACTAATGCAAGACTGTACTGTTTCACAAACTTCAATTTAAATAGCTTTGTAGTATTCCTTTGGGGTTTTGAAAGTGTGTGGTGAGCTGGCTCTCTTGTTTTCATACTTCCTTGGTTTACTTCAATTCTGAGGCAGCGAAGGATCATCAATTTGTGAAGGGTTTTCTTTCAAACACAATTCCGAAAAGTGTTCAAAACTATCATGTCTTCCATTCAATATACAAATCAAGTCCTCATATATTTTTTCCAGATGAGCAACACTTAGATGAGGGCATTGAATTTTTTCATTGACATCCTCTACTGGGTTCACTGCATGGCAATAAAGACGTAAGAAGAAATAAGTCATGAATTGTAACATCGACTCAAGGTAGCCTGCACATTTGTAACCTGCCTCTGTTTTGTCCTCTGCAGAAAATGTTTCAAAAAACTCTAGAAGTTCTTCAAAGTTTTTCAATATTCTCAAGATATAAGAAGCTCACACAGACCATTGAGTCAAGCAAAGGGGTTGTAGACCAGCTTGTTCGTTGGCGTTCTCACAGTGTGTGCTTCTGAAAAGTCCTATCCTTCTGTTGGATTCCCTTACAGTGTTTATTAAGTCCTTGGCTAATGCCATAATATCCCTCATAGATGTAACATATCCCTCATAGATGTAAGATGGCGGAGGCTGTCAAAAACTGCCAAGTCCAAACTGTGAGCAGTGCAGTGCACATAACGTACTTTTGGTTGTATGTCCAAAACTAACTTTTTTAGTCGTTTGGACTTACCTCACATATTTGAGACACCATCATAGTACTGTCCTCTTAAGTTATCTATTGACAAATCAAGACTAGCAAAAACATCTTTTAAAATACTAAACAGAGTTTGTGATTCAGTGCTTGGGGTCTCGTATAAGCCAATAAAGTCTTCGTTGATGATTAAGGAATCATTGACAATATGAATATAAAATGACACTTGTTCATGAATTGAAGAATCGCTTGTTTCATCAAACATAATAGAAAAATGTTCAGTCTTCTTGATTGAAGCCAATATCTTTCTCAACACAGACTTTCCTAGTAGATCAATGCTCTCGTTTTGAATATTGTGGGATGTCCACTTATACCCCAAATGCCCTAACCAATCTTTAAACTCAGGTATGTCATTCTTTCGGAGTTCCAACAATTGAAAAGAATTTGTGCCCTCTAATTGCTAGTCCTTGTCAGCATAGAAATTCCACGGTAATAAAAATTGTTTCAAGAGCTAAACAGCCTTTCTTCATATCACTATCTAACTGTTTATTCACTAACTTCAGTTAGTGATAGAATTTAGTTTCAGAACACCTTCTTTAGGCAGAAACATATTTTCATGAAGACAGAATTTTTCCAAAGCCTTTTTCCAGTTAGAAAACCCTACAGAACTAAAGGTATCTTCTTTTTTTTGAAGAAAATTGTAATACATTTTAAGCATCTGCCTCTTTGCAGGTTTTGCAAAAAACTTTTTTGGTAGATGCTTCATATTATAGCCATATATATTTGATCAACCAAGACTTCTGAAATGATCTTCCCTTACTGGATTTCCAGATTTTGGCTGTGAATGTTCTCACCTCAAGACGACAAAGCAATTGATGACACAATAGTTGTAGGAGGTTGACTTGCAGTATCAACAACTTACAAGCGCACCATTTTGGTAACAAATTTATCCATTGCAAACTTAATTTACAATACACAAACAGACTAAAGTAAACGAATAAAATATTGTCATATAAAACAGTCCACTAGACACTAAAGTTGGAACACTAAACACATCTGCAGCATGCACTGAACGAAACTATTCACAATGAATGACCACAACAGCTGGGTGGGCCTTATATAGCCATGGCATGGCAATGTCCCGAAGCGTCAAGACGATGCAAGGTGGAGGGTTCCAGGTGCTTCTGCTCCAGTCCTTTTGATGTTGCCGCGGCTGGAACACTGGCCCTCTGTCGCCAGACTTTACCCAAAGGTTGGTGTGTGTAGAGGACAAGGGGTTATTTTTAGGAAACACGGTGCGAAATTGTGATTTAGTGTGTTTCAGTGCACGATGCGCCAGCCTCACTGCAAATGGCAGACAAAGGCTGGCCAGTGCGTTATGCAGGTTGCACAGGTTTGCAACGAGTGACGGTATGTGTGTACATGCGCGGCAGCCAGCAGAACGCAGCATTAGCAGAATTATGCAACCGCTGGCCGCGTGTGGCGCGGGTGCATTAGCAAACTCATCGAGAATCTTCTAATAAACACGCCGCTGTGTAACCGGTGGATTCGGCAGCGGTCTGCACTATTTAAGGGCATCAGAGGTGGGCGTCGGCATTCGGTTACACTGATTGGGCGTTCGGTCACTTTCACGTCGTTGTCATCTTTGACGCTGTCTGCGAGGACTGGCCGGCGGGGGGCGTTGCCCGCTGCTGCACCGGCGTCTGCAGGAGGTGTGCTGAGCCGGGCCTCGTGCCACTACCTACTGCCTGCACAGCCGCTGACCGAGGGCAGTGTCGCGTTCCCTGGGCTGCGTGCATCAGCACGTCTCCAGCACGACACAAGCAGTGGGGATGAGCTACCAGAAAATGTATTGGAAGAACCAACAATAGAGAGGAAGATTGCTAAAACAGCTACCTTCTTCTACCCAGACACACCCTACAACCCCGACCACGTCACCCACTCTGGTCATCCTATTACAAGTTGTGTCAGTCGGGCAACCTGCGCATCACACACTCCTGTTACAATTGGTGATAGTAGTGGTCTTCTCCCTGGAATTGGAGGAAATTGTGGCTACTAATCGACGAGGATATGTGGCACATGAGAAGGGCAACAATGAATCAGCAACTATGGCGACATGACAAGTAAGTGCCAATTTTTCATTTGGGGGTTTGTCTGAACCTGTTGCATAGCCTGTCTTCCCTTCCTGTTCTTTTTTCTGGGCTTACTGTAGTCTTGATTCGATAGCTGGTAGTGATGGAGCAGTCTGTGTCAGCCGAGGTGGCTATTCAGCAGCTACTTGAGTGAGTGTCGGAATTAGAGAC